>NW_022442237.1:0-4670 GCF_009761245.1 Sapajus apella
CACTATGGGAGACAAAGAGCAGAGGAACCTAAATAATCCTGTAGTTAGCATCCACAGGAAAGAAAGACCTGGCAATGGACATTTTTGTAAAGAATAAATAAGGCAATGGTTATCAAAGTGTGGTTGGCTAATTACCTGCATTAGAATTATCTGGAGCACATATTAACAAGCAGATTCCCAGTCCCTTCTGTACAAACTTGATTTAGGGCAGGAAGGTAGGGTTGAGGCCTGAGAATCTGCATTTTAAAAGCATTCTAGGTGATTCTACTGCATCTTAAAATTTGAGAACAGATGAGATAAAGTTTGTTCTTTTAACTGGAATAAAGAATGATCTACACATCTGAAATGCTAACTTGTATTAGTCTTTAATGAGGGGCAAGGGAAGTAAAGGATGGCAGTTGATATTTTCTACTGTAGTGAAGTTAATTGAACTCTCACAATAATCCTAAGAGGTAGATATTATTATCCCTATTTTTGATGGAAAAAAAACCAGAATTATATAGTTTAAGCAATTTGTTCAACAATATAGAGCTAATGAATAGAAACACTAACATACGAACCCAGATTCACTTAATTCTAAAGCCTGTCCACTTTCTCTAACACCATCCATGCTAGCTAGCACCAGGGAACAAACTGACGGATCAAATGGTAAATTTTCTTTGAGTTCTTTGCCAGATCTTTCTACGTAAATAAATACAAAGAACAGCTACATGTACTTTAGTCATGCCCAACATAATTATCCATGGGCATATCCTTCTTGGCAGGTAGGGACTGAGGGCAAAGCCAGGAGGGGTGATTAAAACAAATGGCCATTTCTTACTTTTTTTTTTTTTTGAGACGGAGTCTCACTCTGTCACCCGAGCTGGAGTGCAATGGCGTGGTCTCGGCTCACTGCAACCTCCTCCTCCCAGGTTCAAGCGACTCTCCCACCTCAGCCTCCCAAGTAGCTGGGACCACAGGCGTGTGACACCACACCTGGCTAATTTTTGTATTTTCAGTAGAGATGGGGTTTTACCATGTTGGCCAGGCTGGTCGCAAACACCTGACCTCGTGATCTGCCTGCCCCAGGCCCCCAAAGTGCTGGGATTACAGACGTGAGCCACCGTGCTGGGCCCCTGTTTCTTACTCCCTTTTCCATCATTTCTTCACCTGCCAATGGAGGTGTAACAATGTATCATGTAAGGCTAATAAGTGGGTCCATCTGTAGGTCTCTTTCCGGTCAGTAGCACAGAAGAGCTGAACTTGGTTGGTGATGCACTGTGCCTCAGCAACATTGAGACAGGTTCATAATCTGAGACAGCTCACTGACATATACGATGTCTTTTTTTTTTTTTCACATTTTACTTTTCTTGTTACCCAGACTGGAGTGCAATGGCACGGTCTCGGCTCACCGCAACCTACGCCTCCTGGGTTCAGGCAATTCTCCTGCCTCAGCCTCCTCAGTAGCTGGGATTACAGGCACGCGCCACCATGCCCAGCTAATATTTTGTATTTTTAGTAGAGACAGGGTTTCACCATGTTGACCAGGGTGGTCTCGATCTCTTGACCTCGTGATCCACCAGCCTCGGCCTCCCAAAGTGCTGGGATTACAGGCGTGAGCCACCGCGCCCGGCCCACATTTTACTTTTTAATAGGAAAAATAGGATACTTTAATGAACAAGAAAAGCTGGCAGCTCCAACAGAAAGGTCCAGACGTGGGGTCTTGTCTGGGCTCTTCCACGCCCAGGGAACAAGGGCGAGCTTCTACAGTGCCAAACGGGAGGTTAGACTGCGTGATTCCCTGCTCTACTGCCCAGGGAGAGGGTGACCCAGCGTCTATTTGGAAGGAAGTGGGTGTGGTTCATCTTGTTCAAAATCACCCAAAATGCTTAGCCCTGAATTTTAAGCAGCACATGTGACGTGCTCCATTCTGGTTTCAAGTTCAAAGGCATCAGGCCGGTCCTGTGGGTTAGCAACTAACGTATCTTTGAAGAGCTGCTTGATCCCCTCAGACATGGAAGTCCTGCGTTTCTGGGGGATGTGCAACTCCATCTTTGGGTTTTCTAGCAGCGCCTCACCAACAGGGACGATCTCAGTCCCCTGTTTAGTGTAGGTCCCCAGGAACTCCTTCTTGGTCTCAGAGTCAATAAAACTGCATCTTTCTATCACTGCCCAGATGATACTGCCCAGGGCAAAGATGTCCGCCTTGGCTGTGTAGTGTCCCTCCCAGACTTCAGGAGCCATGTAGAAGTCTGAGCCGCAGGCTGAGGACAGCCAGTCCTTATTCACATTCACATTTTTGTTGTCTTGAATGCCCCCTTTGCCTCGGGGTGCCAGACCAGCACAGACCTTGCTTAGTCCAACGTCGGCCACCTTGAGGATGGGGGTGCCAGACCGCTCTGTGATGAGGATGTTGTCCGGCTTTAGGTCCCTGTGCACAATATGGTTTTTGTGCAAGAAGGCAATGACGCTCGTCAGCTGTAGCATGAAACTTGGTGGTGGCTGGGTCCGGCCTCCGGGACAAGACATACTGATTCAGGTCTTCACCCTCACAGAACTCCGTGACAAACCACAGACAGCAGGGATCCTCAGCATAACCGAGGATCCTTTCCCCTTTCAGCGAGGTCTCCACCAGGCGCAGGTACAGCTGCCAGCTCTTACTGCCGTGACTCATGCGCTGGGCTAGCCCGTTGCGCTGCAGGACGCGCTCCTCAAACTGCACGACGTTTTGGTGCCGCCGCTTGAGGCTGGTGAGGGCCCAGAATTCAGCCAGCGCTAGCTCCACGTTCTCGGCGGCGTCGCAGCGGATCTAGTTGACCGCCACTCGGGCCCCGCTGCGCCCGGCCACTGCCTCGTAAACCACGCGTAGCTGCCGCGCCCGATCTCCGCCAGCAGACTGTAGCGCGGCCGCGCGGACCCGCCACCGCCCTCCGTCCATCACCGCGCCAGGTACGCCTCGCCCGGGAGGTAGCCAAACTCACTATGAGCCCGTGCTGATCCCTGTGGGCAGGCTGTTTCCACCAAATGAGAGACAAGTGGCTCAGCTGGCCAAGGATTACCTAGGCAAGGCGACGGTCGTGGCGTCTGTGGTGGATCAAGGCAGTTTTTCTGGGTTTGCCCCTCTGCAACCACAGGCAGCTGAGCCTCCACCCAGCCCGAAAACCCCAGAGATCTTCAGGGCTCTGGAAGGGGAGGCTCACCTGTGCTGTTCGGGTTTGTGCCTGAGACAAAAGAAGTGCTCCAGGTCATGCCAGGGAACATTGTCTTTGTCTTGAAGAAGGGCAATGACAACTGGGCCACGGTCATGTTCAACGGGCAGAAGGGGCTTGTTCCCTGCAACTACCTTGAACCAGTTGAGCTGCGGATCCACCCTCGGCAGCAGCCCCAGGAGGAAAGCTCTCCAGAGTCTGACATCCCAACTCCTCCTAGTTCCAAAGCCCCTGCAAGACCCCAGCTGTCACCAGGTCAGAAACAAAAAGAAGAGCCTAAGGAAGTGAAGCTCAGTGTTCCCATGCCCTACACGCTCAAGGTGCGCTACAAGTACACGGTAGTCATGGAGACTCGGCCCGGGCTCCCCTACAGCGAGGTCCGGGACACGGTGTCTAGGAAACTGGAGCTCCGGCTGGAACAAGCTAAGCTGAGCTATCGGCCTCGGGACAGCAATGAGCTGGTGCCCCTTTCAGAAGAGGGCATGAAGGATGCCTGGGGCCAGGTGAAAAACTCCTGCCTGACTCTGTGGTGTGAGAACACAGTGGGTGACCAAGGCTTTGCAGATGAACCCAAGGAAAGTGAAAAAGCTGATGCTAATAGCCAGACAACAGAACCTCAGCTTAAGAAAGGCAGCCAAGTGGTAGCACTCTTCAGTTATGAGGCTACCCAACCAGAGGACCTGGAGTTTCAGGAAGGGGATATAATCCTGGTGCTATCAAAGGTGAATGAAGAATGGCTGGAAGGGAAGTGCAAAGGAAAGGCTGGCATTTTCCCCAAAGCTTTTGTTGAAGAATGCGCTACTACAGATTTGGAAAGGACTCCGAGAGAAGCCTAGGATGTTTCACAAACTGCAAAGCTGAAAATGAAGCCCTATTACTTCTAAAATGTAGCACCCTTCTGCTGTACACCGTACTGAGACACTAGTTTGGAAGTGTTCATAAAATGTAACCTACTTGGCAATGATGTGAGTACCCAGGATGATTTCTTGGGGCACAGGGGGTGAGGGGATGGGGACAGGTGAATGGAGGAGTTAGGGGAGACGAAAAGTGGATGGAAGTGTCTGGAAAGGGCACGAGAGGGTCTTCTAGGTGCTGATCCTGTTTTCCCGGTCTGAGTGCTGGCTACCCAGCTGTGTTCACTGTTAAAACCCATCAAGCTGCACATCTGGTTGGTGCACTTTCCTGTGTCATACCGCAATTTAAAAAAACCTATCTTCAAAAACCAAGACACCCAAGTCCAGGCTCAAGGACCAAGTATAAATATTCCTGTTTCTGAACCATTGCTATAATTGACTCTGAAGGCTTGAAATAACGTTACAGGTTATTCATAAGGCATATACAAATAAACTTGTTTTCTTTTTCCAAAAAAAAAAAAAGGCGCCCATGGCGGCCCTGGGGGACGAGGTGCTCGATGGTTATGTGTTCCCAGCGTGGGCCCCCTGCTCGTACCCGTACCCCAACGCGGCGGCCACCAAGGGCAGG
>NW_022442238.1:0-4670 GCF_009761245.1 Sapajus apella
ACAAGGCAGTCGCTACTTCTTTGATTTCTATTTCCAGTGTGTAGCATATGCTGGAAGGTATTGCCCAGTAAATATCTGTGCCATGAAGAGGGCCAAAGTCTTGCTTACAGGTGGTGAATGTGCTAAAAGTAATCACAAGGTCCATATTGTAAAAATACTCCTTTGAATTAGAGTCTTGCCAACACACAGCACACTTACTTACTATTAAACTGATAGGATTATCAGTATTGATAAAAAATAATGATCATTTCTTTATACTTACTCTATACTTGCTTATTCACTGATTAGTCATCAGTCACAGGCTGTAAAGTCAGAAGGAAAAACTGCTGGTTTCTGCTGTAAATTCTCTAATAATACTTGTGAAGTCTTTTCATTTTGTCTCCTTTAACTTTCAGAAATCCCTGCTTTATCCAATCAACTAAAATATGAAAGACTTTTGGTTTAGCTTAGTATTCCCTGAATTTATGGGAAAGGCAATGGCTTTGTGTCTGGCTAGATCTGTATGCCAACTAGGGAATATCAATTCTCAGAAAGCATTACTCAGTCTCTCCATATTTGATTTTGTTTGACTCTCCTCTGCTGCCCTGCCTATATGGTTACTTAACAAGGCTGTTCAGAATGCCCGGTTTGGTTGCCGAAGGCGATTGATAAGTAATACACTTTTACCTTTACACAGTCTGTCCCTGTCAAACTGTTTCCAAGCACTCTGTAAACTGGGAACTTGGCTTGTAAGTTCCAATCCCCAGGAATCCTCAAGAACAAGGAACTGATCCTGCTGTTCCTATATTAAAAGAGAATCCAGGAAGAAAGAAGCCTTGCTGTGCACATGCCTATTTACCTCAATACAGATGGAGAAGCACATGCTGATCACTCGGGCTCCCATCCAACTTCACTGAAATTTGGTATTTATTCCTTTGTGCATTGTTCCAACAAATATTGGTTAAGTGCTAACAATGCACAAAGTTCTGTGTTAGGTTCTCCAGGGATATACAGTTGTAGAAGACGCACCTCTAACCGTCAATAAATTTACATTACATGCCACTCCACAATCTAGTTAGTTCAGGCAAATTCTCTTCCATATAAATAATACAAATAAGACCAATTCCCATCCCAAGTCAGTGGCCTGTCTATTTAAAAAATATTAGAAACTGCCTAATTTCTGTGGGTTTTTTCTGTTTTCTTTTTAAATTTCTTTTTGTATTTTTTCTTTGTTTTTTTTTCTTTGTTTTTTTCCTGTGTGTTTTTAAAATGTGTAACTGCAGAGTCCCAAATAGAAAAATTCAAATTGTTAATTCCTAAGTACAAATTAAAGTTCCTGCTATTCTTCCTTAGAAGACTAGGAAGAACAAAATAATCTAGAAGAATAAAAAAAATCTGAGGTCAGATTTTTTAAAAGGCAACTTGACCCATACTGATGGTGTAACGTGGCTTCTCTACGGTAAATAGTAATTCATCATAGTGACAGATGAAGTGATATAACACAGCTTCTAGGACATTCACAGACATAGGCTTTGTGTTTCTTATCTATACTCAGATTTTCCATAGCCAGTTGAACATTCCAGTTCTTTCTTCATCTCTTAATCTCTTAGCCCACTCTCCATAAGATTCCTGCTCCTCTGCTTAGTTCTTTCATATCTTTGGCAAAACTGACTAATTTCCTTCAGAGATCATTGAAGGCTGTTAAATGTCTATTCCAGAAATTCTTCCAATGCGCATGTCATCAAGGCATAGAGAGGTATATTTGCAGTAATATAAGTAATATAATATAATATGCTACTTCATAATTTTTGTATACAAATTTTTTTTTAATTCTTTAGTGTTCGTCTTTATTTCAAATGGTCCAAAAGGATGTTTTTCTCACATTTCTGAAACATCTCTGGTATGTGTGTTCAATGATATATGCAACTAATACTGGTCAGGTACTGAAGCCTGTGATGTCCCAGTGCCTGTTTTCAAAGGATTCAAGACATTGATTTGGATTCACCATAAACTGATGCGTGAATCCAAAATTCCCTTTCCTACTATGTTTATCACCTCTTCTCTTTTAACTCCTAATTTTAAAACTAAAGGAGTACCAGGACTACCTGGTTACTGGAAAGATGTTCACCCCAGTAAACAGAACTTTTATCAGGGACCTTTATAATTCATGGCCCCATTCCACGTGGACATTCAACTCAGGAAGATGTGCAAAAGAAAAAGATGTCAAATTACAGTCAAGTGATCCAAAGGAGGATGTTATACAAACTTACAAGGAAATGACAGTCTTTTTTTCCTTTACTATAAATTCATTTAACAGCTTAGCAGAAAGACAAGCTAAATTTAAGATTGTTCACATTTGAAAATTGTATCATACTCTCTGCTAGTGATAAATAAGGAACTCCCGATAATGGAATTTTCCCATAGCAATTTCATCAACAGATCTTTGAAGACCGATTTGTTTTTTGGAGAGGGTTAGAACAATGATTATGTTTGCAAAGTTCTGAGAAGTCCATCTACTGTCCAAGCTTTGGATTGAAGTCCTTATTTTCTTTTCCTTTACTTAGAGACAGGTATATACAGTGCTGTTGTAATAATGAAACAAATGTGAAATTACTGTAAAGTCGCACAATACAGAAAACTGTTGCTCCATCTTCTACTACATAAATGTGTGACTCCACAGGTTAGTAATGTTGTTGTCTAGTAACAACATTATTTTAATGTTTGATTAAAATATTTCTGGTAAAAAATATATACATATATTTTTTAGACAAGCCACAACTTTTTATTGGGGAAAGACTCAGCTCCCTGGGCTGCAAAATAAATAAAATACCAGATGCTACTATCACACACTATTTACAGCCTGCAGCTGAGCAAGCAGGCCCTGGAGCCTTCTCTGTGAACCAATATTACTGTCTTCTGAGGCTATGGGAGAGGTCCAGTAACTGGGCCAGGAACTGAAAGGAAACCAAGATCTGAACAGGCAGCATGTGAGTCAAGGAAGTACTGTTTGTGGCCACCAGCAGTTGCAGCTTGCCCAGGCAGTCCTGCAGCGCCGCCTCCGGGTGCTCGCCCAGGTGCACGCCCGCGGACGCGGGACCCGCAGCATGCGATCCGCCAGCGCCAGGCAGCAGATGGCCAGCAGGGAGGGGGAGTAGCTGGTGAAGGCATCGTCGGCCAGACTCAGCGCGGCCACCCTGCGCGCCAGGGTCTGCGCTTCCAGAGCTTCGGAGGCCTCAGCCTGCCCCGCCTCCACACGAGCATGCGTGAAATGCTGCAGGAAGAAGCTAATGGTGGGCGCACCCAGGCTGAAGTGCAGCTTGTGCAGCACGATGCACTCGAGGTTGCAGAGCTGCTGCTGCCGGGAGAAGGCGCCGCAGCACAGGGCCAGGAGCTGCTTCACGCGCGGCAGGTGCACCTCCACCTGTTTGCAAGCGATGAGCAAGGAGGTGACCCCGAGCAGCTGGAAACAGTCTGCAGCCACCGGCGTGGTGGTGAGGAAGCGGTCCAGAGTGTTCACCGTCAGGCGCAGCGACTCGAAGGAGAGGCCTAGGGCTGGATTTTTTTTTTTGAAGGAAGTGATTTATTTGTAAGGGAGACTACTGGAGCAGGGAGAAGAGGGCTGAGGAGCCTTGCATAGATGGGTATTGGGCCAGGGTCTGATGAAAGTACGTGCTTAAAACCTTGGGTGAAATCAGTTGTAGTGTTAGGCTGGGGTGCTGAGTGGGTTTCTGTACATGGCTTGCCATGGGTCCAGCCTCTACCTCCTCCAAGGCATTTGCCAGCCCTTCTGACAGTGGGGAGCCCAGAAGAGGAGGTCTGGGAGTAGGGAGGTTCTAAGATGCCAGCATCCGTGCTCTCGCTTCATCCTTAAACTCACCACGCCAACACACATACAGACATGTGCACACACAGTACTTGTCAGGTCAGCTTGTCTTTCGAAGTTTTTTTTGTGTGTTGTTTTTGTTTGTTTTGTTTTGAAGTTGAAGAAGAGGTTTCAGTTTGTCCCAAACCAGTAGCTCCCCTACTTCTAATTCCTAGACACTGCCCCCCATTTCTCCAGGTTGAGACACATCCTGGTGTCCCTGAGCCCACATATGGTGACTGACTGTGGCCATCTAGAACAAGGTTGAAAGGTAAAAAATGAGAGAAGGCTGAGGCAACCAGAAATAGGAAGAACAGAAATGAGGTGTGGGCCCAAACTTCTGCTCAACTGTGTGGTAGGCAGAGCCCCTGGGCAGGGGGCCTAGAAGTTCTCATAATGGTGGGAGAAGTGAGTCTGGTCCTGCCTGTTTATGAGCTGACAGGCCTTTTCCACATTCGTGGTCATGCCACATGCAAGATGTGGTCATCATCCAAGCGGACAAGACCAGCTTCTTCACTGACCTGCACAAGCCTTTCAGAAAACAACGAGAAGGGCTTGCTTCAGTGGGACTGGATCACCCACCTGGAAAAGGGCAAGATCTATCAGCAGGGAAACCTGTTTGACTTCCTACGCTTGAAGGAATGGCATGGCCCCCACGTGATCTACTTCGGGGACCACCTCTATAGTGACCTGGTGGATCTCATGCTGTGGCATGGCTGGCGCACAGGCACCATCATCCCCGAGCTGGAGCGTGAGATCCGCGTCATCAACACGGAGCAGTACATGCACTCGCTGACGTGGCAGCAGGCACTCACAGGGCGGCTGGAGC
>NW_022442239.1:0-4668 GCF_009761245.1 Sapajus apella
AGCGTGCATATACACACACACACACACACACACACACACAACTAATCACCCATGGCCCCACCACTTCAAATTAACCCCTTCAGATCACTTTTCACGCAGATTACAGCAGGGAGAGCAGAAGGTCCCACTTCAAAGGGTGCTGAGCTCCTGCTTCATATCAGCAAAAAGCATACTTTGACCTTCACTGGTGCACTTCTAAGGAATTGGGAAAACGTAAATGTAAGCTCTATGGAATCAGCCTAATTTTGGTACCCTTCCTAACCTAAGCACAAGTGTTTAAAGAACTCTGGACAGAAGGAGAAAAGGTGAAGAAGGACTGCAAAGCAGATTAAAACCAATACACTGACAAAACGGCTCATTAACTCAAAACTATCGCAATACATAGCCAGCGAAACATGTAATTGTCACAGTTCTCCAGACCTTAACACTGTCTAGACGCAAACTGCAGGGTGACATGCGGAACGCATTCCAACCTTTGACTTGCAGCTCGTGTTTGCCTGCACATTCCAAATTCAATTCGGAGCCTAGGGAGACTGAGTACAAATACCTGTCACGCCCAGGATCACCTGAAAGTCGGGACTGATCACCACACAGAAAGATGGCAGATAAAGGCGCCCAGTCATTCTCACTGAAAGAGAACCGGCGGCGGTCTTAACTGCGACCATCTCCCAGGGGGTCAAAGGTAATCAAGTGAAATTAGTTGCTCCTGTAGTAGGACGATTTTAAAAAGTCGCCTGAGGCCGGGCGCGGTGGCTCACGCCTGTAACCCCAGCACTTTGGGAGGCCCAGGCCGGCGGATCACGAGGTCAGGAGTTCGAGACCATCCTGCCTAACAGGGTGAAACCCCGTTTCCACTAAAAATACAAAAAAACTAGCCGGGCGTGGTGGCGCAGCCTGTAGTCCCAGCTCCTCAGGAGGCTGAGGCGGGAGAATCGCCCGAACCGGGAGGCGGAGGTTGCAGCGAGCCGAGATCGCGCCACTGCACACCAGCCTGGGCGACAGAGGGAGACTCCGTCGCAAGAACAAAAACAAGTCGCCTCAACAGAAAACCAGATGCACCCCTTTAAGGGCACTCTAGGGGACGCCGAAGGGAATGGACGTGCGCCACAGCTGCCCCGGCGCCCCTCAGCGCCCCACATTCCGCGGGGTCCGGCAGCTCCGCCCGCTCCCCCAGCCCTCCAGGCCTCCGCGCGCGGCGCTGCCTCTGAGAACTGCAGACCCCAGGCCCTCCGCCCCGTCAGCCCGGCCCCGCCGAGGAGCCCCGGGGCGGGTTCCCGAGTCCACCGCGCCTCGGTCGCCTCCAGGACCGGGACACGCGGCGCCGCCAGAAGGCTGACGAGGGTGTGGGCTGCGGGGCGCGCGAGGACTCAGTTTCCCCGCTCGCGCCGTGCCCGACCTCACCTGGCGCGCGGCCCCAGGCCCCGTCCCGTTCAGCAGCGGCGTCCCCACGCCGGGCCGCGCCGTCCTCCGCAGCAGCGGCGCCGCCTCCTCGTCGTCCCGGTCCCGGCCGGACCACGACACCTTCTTAGAGACGTTGGCCATGGCCCGCCGCCGAGCGACACCGGCCGGGAAATGCCGGCCGCCCCCGTGTTTGTTCTCGTGACCCGCGCCGGCGGCCACGTGACAGGCCATGGCAGCCACGTGACGCACGACGGCAACCACATGACGCGCGACGGCGACCACGTGACGCGCGACGGCGGCCGCCGAGGGCCAGGCGCGCGGGGGCTCCTGGGAGCCGCGCTCTCCGCGGTTCGTGGCGCCGCCCGCCCGAGAGTCTGCGGGGCTGGGAGGGCGTGGTTCTGCACGCGCGACCGCAAAGGCGGCGCCGAGTTCTTGGGAGGCGAATGG
Source organism: Sapajus apella (assembly GCF_009761245.1). Classification (NCBI taxonomy): domain Eukaryota; kingdom Metazoa; phylum Chordata; class Mammalia; order Primates; family Cebidae; genus Sapajus; species Sapajus apella. The sequence continues at coordinate 1,849 of NW_022442239.1, forward strand.
CCACCTCCGGGACCCCGAGCCCGGGAGTCGGGGCGAGGGAGACGCCCGGGGCTTGAGGGCTGCGGCCGGCTGGAGGGGCCTGGGGAAGGGAGGAGCGGGCAGGGGGAGGCCAGAGCCTGCCTTGCCTTAGGCGGCCGCTGAAGACGGGAAGCATGGCCGTGCGAGGTGGCGCACGCCTGTAATCCAAGCACTTTGGAGGCCAAGGCGGGAGGATCCCCTGAGGTCGGGAGTTCAAGACCAGCCTGACCAACGTGGTGAAACCTCGTCTTAAAAAAGAAAGAAAAATGGGCCGGGCGCGGTGGCTCAAGCCTGTAATCCCAGCACTTTGGGAGGCCGAGGCGGGTGGATCACGAGGTCAAGAGATCGAGACCATCCTGGTCAACATGGCGAAACCCCGTCTCTACTAAAAATACGAAAAATGAGCTGGGCATGGTGGCGCGTGCCTGTAATCCCAGCTACTCAGGAGGCTGAGGCAGGAGAATTGCCTGAACCCAGGAGGCGGAGGTTGCGGTGAGCCGAGATCGCGCCATTGCACTCCAGCCTGGGCAACAAGAGCGAAACTCCGTCTCAAAAAAAAAAAAAAAAAGAAAGAAAAACAAAGACGGGAAGGATGAAATCAGACGTCCCCCGGCCGGCATCGCCCTCGCGTAGGGAGTGGGCACTCGGGCGAGGCTCGGAGCCGGGGCTTACTGCAGGCAGCCTCAGGGCCTTCCCGCCTAACGAGTAAAGAACAGAAGGCGAGTGCTCTTCCACGATCAGGCCCCCAGAGATAGTTCGGGAGACAGCAGCCACGCCCTGCTCTCCCTGAGGCAGTGGTCCCCTCTGGAAACCGCAGTTTGAATTCACCAAATAACGCCGCGCGGACCTTGTACCCGCACGGTGCACCGCCCATGGCTAGTCAATGGTATTTCCGTAAAGCAAAGAGAATTCGCGACAACTTTGCATCAGCCCACACCCTGTCCCCACCTTATTTATTTTGAGACAGGGTCTCGCTTTGTCGCCCAGGCTGGAAGTTGGTGGTGCGGTCGCTGCTCAGGGCAGCCTTCACCTTCTGGACTCAAGCCACGTGGAGCTGTGACTGTGCTGCTCAGGCTGTTCTCAAACTCCTGACCTAAATGATCCTTCCACCTTAGCCTCTAGAGTAGTTAAACGCTTTAAATTATGTTTTGTGCCTGATCCTCTTCCTTTTAAAAGGTTGATGTTTTGGCTGGGCTCGGTGGCTCACCCTTGTAATCCCAGCGCTTTGGGAAGCCGAGGCGGGTGGATCACGAGGTCAGGAGTTCAAGACCAGCCTGGCCAACACAGTGAAACCCCATCTCTACTAAAAATACAAAAATTAGCTGGGTGTGGTGGCAGGTGCCCGTAATCGCAGCTACTTGGCAGGCTGAGGCAGGAGAATCGCTTGAAACCGGGAGGTGGAGGTTGCAGTGAGCCGAGATCGCACCACTGCACTCTAGCATGGGCAACAGAGCCAGACTCTGTCTCAAAAAAAAAACAATGTTGATATTTTTATTTTTTGAGACACAGTCTCACTTTGTCACCCAGGCCGAAGTACAATGGCAAGATCATAGCTCACTGCAGCCTCGGCCTCTTGGACTCAAGGGATCCTCCTATTTTTTTTTTGGAAACGGAGTTTCATGTCGCCCAGGCCTGGGGTGCATGGCACCATCTTGGCTCACTGCAACCTCCACCTCCTGTGTTTAAGTGATTCTCCTGCTTCACCTTACGCAGCAGCTGGGATTACAGGCGCCCACCACCACACCCAGCTAATTTTTGTATTTTTAGTAGAGACAGGGTTTCACCAAGTTGGCCGCGCTGGTCTCAAACTCCTAATCTCAGGTGATTCACCCACCCCGGCCTCCCAGAGTGCTGGGATTGCAGGAGTGAGCCACTGTGCCGGCCCAGGGTCAGCATTTCTTCATGGTGAAGGGAAAAAAGAAACGTAGCAGATGCTACCTGAACTGGGCAACCCAGCTCAGCATGGCTGGTGATGGCATAAGGTGGTGGTGTGTGCCTCCTCATGCATGCAGCAGCAAGGGCACAGCGTCCCTTCTGTGGCATTCCTGCAAAACATGCTCACCCCGAGTCTACTCATAAAGGAAACACCAGATAATCCCAAATTAAGGGACGACCTGCTAAACATTTAGGCAATCTTCCACAATGTCGGTGTCATGAAAGAGACAGAGAGGCTGAGGGGACAGCCACAAGGCACCACGTGGGTCTGGCATGATTGAGACAACTGGCAGAGATCGGGCATACACTGTATTAGCTAACAGTATCGTCCCAATAGCGAACCGCCCACGTGTGATCACTACAGTGGGGTGGCGTCAGGAAAGCTCCTTGATCTTCAGAGATACATACTTAAATACTTGGCAGTTTGTGTTGTGATGTGATGTCTGCAGCTCACCCTTGGACAATTCAAAATCTGACAATGATCATAATGTGTAGCAACCTACTGAGAGAGGGAAGATGGAAGCGTTAATGCCTGGCCTTTGGTTCTCTGCAGCACCATGTGGCTGGCAAGGATGAGCGACTTACAAAGGTGGCAGGAAGGGAGCTATTGGAAATAGATGTTGGAAATAAATGCTCGGTGCCACAAAGAAAAATCAGCACTGAGACAAAGGATCTTTCGGCAACGCAATTTTTACTTCCTGGACTGCAGGAAAGATACCCTTGCTAGCCATTGTGCCACGAGAGCACAGTGAACAAAGGAAAGCAGACATACTTATCCCTCACGCACTGGGGTCGTCCTTACTGCTGTGTCTGATCTCCGTTGGCTGCAGCCAGACCTCACAATCTGAACTAAAACCCAACTGGCTA
>NW_022442240.1:0-1164 GCF_009761245.1 Sapajus apella
TACAGATTGACAACAATTCTGCTGGATAGCTGCGTTTTTGTTTTAGAGCAAGATATTTCTCATTATGGCCTTTAGTCTCCGTCATTCTGCAATATCCAAATTCAGCATTTAGAAGAAACGTGTTTCTAATTCGTTGAATCTAAACATAGATGCAACCTACTAAGGTGAACAAACACAAAGCAGAGCAGTTTGAACTAGACGCTTCCCCAGTGTTTTAAACGCAGTCTTACTGTTAGTTCTCATATGCCTGTAAATGGCAGGAAATATGTGTCTCCAGAATCTCGAAGCAAAGGATTTCTGAACTGCTGCAAACACACATCAGTTTAACTCTGTATGTTCATTGCATTGCTCGATAACCATTCTGCCAGATAGCTGCGTTTTTGTTTTAGAGCAAGATATTACTCATTACAGCCTTTAGTCTCAGTTGTTCTGGAATATCCAAACGCAGCTTTTAGAAGAAACGTGATTCTAACTCGCTGAATCTTAACATAGTGGCAACTTCCTAAGGTGAACGAATACAAAGCAGAGCAGTTTGTACTAGAGGTTTCTCCAGTGTTCTAAACACAGTCTTACTGTTAGTTCTCATATGCCTGTATATGGCTGGAAATATCTGTCTCCAGTTTCTCGAATCAAAGGATGTCTGAACTGCTGCAAACACACATCAGTTTAACTCTGTATGTTGATTGCACAGCTTGACAACCATTCTGCTAGATAGCTGCGTTTCTGTTTTAGAGCAAGATATTTCTCATTACCGCCTTTAGTCTCAGTCATTCTGGATTTTCCAAACGCAGTTTTTAGAAGAATCGTGTTTCTAACTCGCTGAATCTAAACATAGATGCAACTTCCTAAGGTGAACGAATAGAAAGCAGTGCAGTTTGAAGTACACGTTTCTCCTGTGTTTTAAATACAGTCTTACTGCTAGGTCTTAAATGCCTGTATAAGGCTGGAAATATCTTTTTCCAGATTCTCCAACGAAAGGGTTTCTGAACTACTGCACACACACGTCAGTTTAACTCTGTAAGAAGATTGTACAGCTTGACAACCATTCTGCTGGATAGCTGCGTTTTTGTTTTAGAGCAAGATGTTTCTCATTACGGCCTTTAGTCTCAGTCATTCTGGAATATCCAAACGCAGCTTTTAGAAGAAACGTGTTTCTAACTCGCA
>NW_022442240.1:1264-4666 GCF_009761245.1 Sapajus apella
CGCAGCTTTTAGAAGAAACGTGTTTCTAACTCGCTGAATCTAAACATAGATGCAACTTCCTAAGGTGAACGAACACAAAGCAGAGCTGTTTGAACTAGACGTTTCTCCAGTGTTTTAAACGCAGTCTTAATGTTAGTTCTCATATGCCTGTAAATGGCAGGAAATATCTGTCTCCAGATTCTCGAAGCAAAGGATTTCTGAAATGCTGCAAACACACATCAGTTTAACTCTGTATGTTCATTGCACAGCTTGACAACCATTCTGCTAGATAGCTGCGTTTTTGTGTTAGCGCAAGATATTTCTGATTATTGCCTTTAGTCTCAGTCATTCTGGAATCTCCAAACGCAGTTTTTAGAAGAATCGTGTTTCTAACTCGCTGAATGTAAACATAGATGCAACTTCCTAAGGTGAACGAACACAAAGCAGAGCAGTTTGAACTAGACGTTTCTCCAGATTTTAAACAATGTCTTACTGTTAGTTCTCATATGCCTGTATTAGGCTGGAAATATCAGTTTCCAGATTCTCCAACGAAAGGATTTCCGAACTACTGCACACACCCTTCAGTTTACCTGTGTAAGAAGATTGTACAGCTTGACAACCATTCTGCTAGATAGCTGCGTTTTTGTTTTAGAGCAAGATATTTCTAATTACGGCCCAATTTACTCTCACACACTCTGGAATATCCAAACGAACATTTTAGAAGAAACGTTTTTCTAACTTGCTGAACCTAAACATAGATGCAACTTCCTAAGGTAAACGATCACAAAGCAGAACAGGTTGAAATAGACGTCTCTCCAGTGTTTTAAACGCAGTCTTACTGGTAGTCCCCTTATGCGTGTATATGGCTGGAAATATCTGTTTCCAGATTCTCCAACGAAAGCATTTCTGAACTGCTGCAAACACACCTCAGTTTAACTCTGTAAGATGATTTTACAGCTTGACAACCATTCTGATAGATAGCTTCGTTTTTGTTTTAGAGCAAGATGTTTCTGATTACGGCCTGCAGGCTCTTTCACACTGGAATGTCCAAATGCAGCTTTTAGAAGAAACGTGTTTCTAACTCGCTGAATCTAAACATAGATGCAACTTCCTAAGGTGAACGAACACAAAGCAGAGCAGTTTGAACTAGACGTTTCTCCTGTGTTATAAACGCAGTCTTAATGCTAGGTCTCAAATGCCGGGGTAAGGCTGAAAATATCTGTTTCCAGATTCCCCAAAGAGAAGATTTCAGAACCTCTGCACACACACATCAATTTAACTCCATAAGATGATTTTACAGCTTGACAACCATTCAGCTAGATAGCTGCGTTTTTGTTTTAGAGCAATATATTTCTCATTCCAGCCTTTAGTCTCAGTCATTCCGGAATATCCAAACGCAGATTTTAGAAGAAACGTGTTTCTAATTCGCTGAATTTAAACATAGATGCAACTTCCTAAGGTGAATGAACACAAAGCAGAGCAGTTTAAACTTGACGTTTATCCTGTGTTTTAAACGCAGTCTACCGCTAGGTCTTAAATGCCTGTGTAAGGCTGGAAATATCTGTTTCAAGATTACCCAAAGAAAAGATTTCAGAACCTCTGCACACACACATCAATTTAACAGCATAAGATGATTTTACAACTTGACAACCATTCTGCTAGATAGCTGCGTTTTGTTTTAGAGCAAGATGTTTCTGATTACGGCATGAAGGCTCTTTCACACTGGAATATACAAATGCTGCTTTTAGAAGAAACGTGTTTGTAACTCGCTGAATCTAAACATAGATGCAACTTCCTAAGGTGAACGAATAGAAAGCAGTGAAGTTTGAAGTACACGTTTCTCCTGTGTTTTAAATACAGTCTTACCGCTAGGTCTTAAATGCCTGTATAAGGCTGGAAATATCTGTTTCCAGATTCTCCAACGAAAGGGTTTCTGAACTACTGCAAACACACGTCAGTTTAACTCTGTAAGAAGATTGTACAGATTGACAACCATTCTGCTGGATAGCTGCGTTTCTGTTTTAGAGCAAGATGTTTCTCATTACGGCCTTTAATCTCAGTCATTCTGGAATATCCAAACGCAACTTTTAGAAGAAACGTGATTCTAATTCGCTGAATCTAAACATAGATGCAACTTCCTAAGGTGGACGAACACAAAGTAGAGCAGTTTGAACTAGACGTTTTTCCAGTGTTTTAAACGCAGTCTCACTGTTAGTTCTCATATGCCTGTAAATGGCAGGAAATATCTGTCTCCAGATTCTCGAAGAAAAGGATTTCTGAACTGCTGCAAACACACATCAGTTTAACTCTGTATGTTCATTGCACAGCTTGACAACCATTCTCCTAGATAGCTGCGTTTTTGTGTTAGCGCAAGATATTTCTCATTATTGCCTTTAGTCTCAGTCATTCTGGAATATCCAAAGGCAGCTTTTAGAAGAAACGTGTTTCTAACTCGCTGTATCTAAACATAGATGCAACTTCCTAAGGTGAACGAACACAAAGCAGAGCAGTTTGAACTAGACGTTTCTCCAGTGTTTTAAACGCAGTCTTACTCTTAGTTCTCATATGCCTGTATATGGCTGGAAATATCTGTCTTCAGATTCTGGAAGCAAAGGATTTCTGAACTGCTGCAAACACACGTCAGTTTAACTCTGTATGTTGATTGCACAGCTAGACAACCATTCTGCTAGATTGCTGTGTTTTTGTTTAAGAGCAAGATATTTCTCATTACCGCCTTTAGTCTCAGTCATTCTGGAGTATGCAAACGCAGCTTTTAGAAGAAACGTGTTTCTAACTCCCTGAATCTAAACATAGATGCAACTTCCTAAGGTGAATGAATAGAAAGCAGTGCAGTTTGAACTAGAGGTTTCTCCTGTGTTTTTAACGGAGTCTTACCGCTAAGTCTTAAATGCCTGTATAAGGCTGGAATTATCTGTTTCCAGATTCTCCAACGAAAGGATTTCTGAACTACTGCACACACAGGTCAGTTTAACTCTGTAAGAAGATTGTACAGATTGACAACCATTCTACAAGATAGCCGCGTTTTAGTTTTAGAGCAATATATTTCTCTTTACGGCCATTAGTCTCCGTCATTCTGGAATATCCAAACGCAACTTTTAGAAGAAACGTGATTCTAATTCGCTGAATCTAAACATAGATGCAACTTCCTAAGGTCAACAAACACAAAGCAGAGCTGTTTGAACTAGACGTTTCTCCAGTGTTTTAAACGCAGTCTTACTGTTAGTTCTCATATGCCTGTAAATGGCAGGAAATATCTGTCTCCAGTTTCTCGAAGCAAAGGATTTCTGAACTGCTGCAAACACACATCAGCTTAACTTTGTAAGAAGATTGTACAGCTTGACAACCATTCTGCTATATAGCTGCGTTTTTCTTTTAGAGCAATATATTTCTCATTACAGCCTT
>NW_022442241.1:0-4665 GCF_009761245.1 Sapajus apella
ATGTTGGCCAGACTGGTCTCAAACTCCTGATTTTGTGATCCACCCGCCTTGGCCTCCCAATGTTCTGGGAGTACAGGTGTGAGCCATCGTGATGGGCCTGAGATTTGAAAAATTTAGCAATATACTATTAAGAGAAAAACACTGGGTATGAAAGATATTCATAATTTTATCCTATCTGTTTAAATAAAGATTGAAAGAATACATATACAAATAGGTTTAAATTTTTTTGGTAATACTTTGCTGCAATGTCTGAATATTGGCAATCAATATGCATTATGAAGGTCCATGGCTAATACGAAGTACTCATTCGGTGTGCCAGGCCCTGGGCTCAATGCTCTACATGCATTTTTATTTTGTTTCATTCTCTTCACAACCTGAAGTAGTATACCCAACCCATTTTACAGAGTTGAAACTGAGGCTGACAAACTGAAAGTTAAATGCCTGAGGTTGCAGTTAATAAGAGGCGGAGCTGGAACTGAAGCTTACATGTGTCCTACAACCAGTTTATGTTCTGATGGTAGGCTAGTCTTCTTCACAGAGCATGGAACAGATGGTGCCTGTCGGCTAGGATGGACCAGGTATCATTATAGGTAATAAACAGTCCCCCAAAATGGAAATTTACAGCACTGAAGGCTCTCTGTCCGTTCATGCTGCATATCCTCCGTGGCTCTCCTGGGCCCTGTGCTCCACATCCCCTCATCTGCCACCAGAATAAAGGAGCAGCCTCTATATGGGACCTATCAGCGGCTCTATGAGATGAGGGAAAGGGTGGCCAGTCTCAATGGCTTCCAAATCTTTTGCCTTGAGGTGACACACTTCACTTCCACTCACATCTCCTGAGTCAAAGCAAATCCCATAGCTACCTCCAGCTTCAAAGGGCCCAGAGGAGAACCTGAAATACTTGGTGGACGCCATTAGGGCCACCATATAGTATCAGCCTGTGTGGGAGACTGTGAAGGGGCAGAGGAGGACAGTGGGGAATTTGTGAGAAATGACAGCAGGACTGAGTCACCTCGGATTCGCTTTGTGCTCAACCAGGTGCAGTTTGTCCCAGAGCTGCACAAAATCAGCAGCAGCATGACCAAACAAGATAAACTTCAGAAAAAGCAGTTTCTTCAGATGTGATCAGTATGAACTCAGTATCAGCTGAGTCACATTGAGTTAGTAAATCTGACTGCCTCAGTTACCTTGTATGATAGTGAAGATGGGAGCATTGAGAGAGTTGATATGGAAGGATATCAGGAGTGTGAAAATTCAACATTTTAGTTTCTTTAAGCTAAATCCAGGCACTATCTTTCCTGCAAGTCTCCTATGTCTTTCAGATTGCACAGGTGAGAGTGCTCAGATTAGGGCTGGAGGTCATAAAATATTGGCTCCCACACCAAGAGCTCCCCTGTGTCGTGCATGCATTCTGTACATTTTTCTGTGCCGAACACTGTCCCAAAACATCGTGGGGCCTGATTCTTCCTCCTTGTTCCAGTGGCCCTGAGTGACTCAAGTTCCCATTCAATGACCAGGACACAGAGGTCTTAGGGTGATGCTCCATGAGGCCCCAGGTGCCAGCCACTGCCCTGTCAAAGTGCGAGGCAAGGGACAGGGCATCGTCTGTGGGGGCAGTGGTCAGCCAGGCCTGGTGACTCTACTTGGTGGACAGATGATCCTACACCTGCCACCTCTGATGGGTCCACAGCCTCTGTGGCTGTTGTCCTGCTGATGCTCCAGTGTCTGCCCCAGCATCCCAGCCTAGGCTCAGTGCCACTGAAGACAGGCTTGGTCCCTGGGGACCCAGGAGTCCTATAGGACTCACTCAGCTGCCCCCAGGAGTCCCCAGACCCTCATTCTTATCAAGAACCTAGGAGCCCTACCCGCTAGCCCTCCATCATCAGCCATAAATGATGATTTGCTGCTGTTATCATTATCGCTGCCTTTAGTGGCCAAGGACCTTCCAAGGTGACAGCTCTGGAAGAAAAGATGTTCTTGTGATGTGATGATGCTCGGTACACAGGTGCTCCAACAGGTTGCTTCCGCTATCCTCACGCAGCCTTTGGCACAGCCATTAACACTTCCATTGTGTGTAAGGAAACCAGCCCAGGGTCGCACAGCTGGTCTCAAATCTAACGTGCCTTGCTCTGCCTCCATGAGGGACCTGCCTCCAAGGGAGGTCGACTCTGGCTTTCGGGACCATTTCCTGGGCTGCATGAATCACATCCCCTGTTTGAGGCCCCAAATTCTGCTCACATGTCCTTCCTTGCCCTGTCTCTGCTTGGGCTATAATCAAAGTGACCCCAGCAGCCCTTCATAGACATCATGGTACTCTCTGCCATTCACTTTTGGGCTAATCTGACTTCAACACCCACTAACTTGGTCTCTTGTTTTACAACCAAGACAACCCAAATCTGGGGCTCTTTATGCAGGTGACAGCATATGAATAGAATTGAATTCCATAGTTGTGTTATCCCTGTTTTTGGTTTTCCTTGTGTCTCAGGGTTGTTTTTCTATTTATGGTGAAGGCGTTGGCTTTCCATTTGTAGCATGAATAGAGTATTTGCAGCTTACAATAACTTTATGTCATAGTAAATTGTAAGGAGATTTAAAGCAGTGGTTTACAGCTGCGAGAGGCCTGAGTACATCTGAGCACAGTCTGTGTGATTAGGCAGAGGCAGGCCTTTGGGAAATTTAGCTGATGATGGGTCCAGGAAAGATAATGGACAGTGGGGGTCTGACCTGGTCACCAGACCCCTGGGTCCTGCTCACCAGCTTGGCACTCCCTAGCCATCACTCGTGATGCTGCCAAACCCTCTGGGTATTGTGGTCAAATCCCCCAGGAGAGAGGCTGATGAACTTTGTCTCTTGAAATGCACAGATTCCTTGGACATTCCTGAGCGCTCAACCATGAGAGTTCAACTTGGTTTTCTCCCCTTCATTAGGGTTCAGAATTAAAAGTCCACCTTCACAGGCGGTAAGATAATATAGGTAAGTGACACCGTCACCCTATGTCAGATGTTAACATGTCTAGGTGTGTTGGGGTGATTTGAGACCACACGACCTTGTGCCACAGACTGGAATTCCTGGGCCAGAGGGAGACATTTGATTGCCACGTTATGATCTTCTCACTGAGTGTAAACGCAGTCTTGTTTCACTTTGGATTATTTATTCTGCTGACATCTTATAAGGGCACTTTGAATTTCCAAGCATATAATAATTTTTTATTAGCTTTTAATTATGGACTTCTAGCACAATTCTGTGATCAGAAACGTGCTGTGTCATTGGATTTGTCTGACATACATTGAGATTTGCTTCATGAACAAAATAAGTCGGGTTAATTTTTGTAAACCTACCATGCATGCTTAAAACCAGTGTAGCTCCAACATTTCTTCCTGAGATACAGGATGATGGATGGATGGCTCCATGGATGTGACGGGGACGGTTACTGTTGGGGATTTCCGCCTCCTTCTGATGTTTTGTTGCTTAGAATATGAATGGCTGAGAGAGGGCTGTGGAGCTCCCACTCTGCTTGTCTGTGAGGTTCTTCCTGTTGTCCGGCCATCATTTGTTTTTTATGTCTTGCAGCCAAGACTGGCCGTGAGAAACCCTGGGGGCTCAGGAAGGAAGGAGCCACCCAGAAGCAGGAACAGGGGGCTGGTGGGGAAGACCAGAAATCAGGTCTCTGAAGGTCCCAGAGAGCCTTGGGGGGTACATGGGGGGCTGAGTTGGGGTAGCGGCATTTGAGTATGCGGGTGCTCCGTGGAACGCCCACTGTGAGGTGGGCTGGGATGGGGATTGGGAATGGTGGAGAGGGAGTACAAAGCCCCAGGGTTGCTTAGGCAGCACCCAGACAGGAAAAGGTGTGGTGGAAACCAGAGCCCTGGTCTCCATCTAATTGCTCCCGAGCCTCCCACTTTCTTGCCCTGTGTGTCCTGTGGCTTCCCTGATAGACTTTCTCCCTGACTTGTAGCTGAACCTTCCTCTCACCCTTGAAGACTTAGTTTGAACCAGATTCTTTCCCAGACCCCCTCCTCCAGGTGCCCAACATCCCATTTTCCCCTTCCTCACCCACCCTCCCGTCCCCCTCCTCAACTCAGATCCCACCCCCTTCCCTCCCCCAGCACTAAGCCACCCCCACCTCTGTCCTGGCCACCTCAGGGTGCCCTGAAAGGCCCAGGAAATTCAGGTGCTATGGCTGCTCTTTTGGCTCCTCCTGGGGTTTCCCAGCCATCAATCCACCCATATGAGTAGACACTGGACCCCTGGCGTTTCTTCTTTGCTATTGGGCTGTGTCACACAGCAAATTGTACAGTGCAGGCCTGTAATTTCAGTGCTTTGGCGGGTTAAGGTGGGCAGATCACCTGAGACCAGGAGTTTAAGACTAGCCTGAACATCAGAGAGAAACCCAATCTCTACAAAAGATTCCAAAAAGGATTAGTTGGACACCTACTGCACTCTTGTCTCAAACAGAATAAACCAAAACAAAGTGAAATGTCATTTGAGTTTTGCGTCATCTGGCTTGATGACTTTTTAGGAACTTCTGAGTCATCCATGTCTTCTGCTCTTGGGGGCTGCCTCTAGGGAGTCTGTGTCCAGTCAGTGTGATGGGAGCTGAGAAGCCCATCAGATGGAGAGGAAAGGGGTGTGCCTGCTGGGAGGTTTGCAGTATGAGAGTCCCTA
>NW_022442242.1:0-3532 GCF_009761245.1 Sapajus apella
CAGCTGATTTTTTGTATTTTTTTTTTTAGTAGAGACGGGGTTTCACCATGTTGACCAGGATGGTCTCGATCTCTTGACCTCGTGATCCACCTGCCTCGGCCTCCCAAAGTGCTGGGATTACAGGCTTGAGCCACCGCGCCCGGCCTCCTTCCTTTCTTTTCTTTCTTCTTTCTTTTTTTGAGACGGTGTTTTGCTCTTTTGGAGGTTGAGTCTCACTCTGTCGCCCAGGCTGGAGTGCAGTGGCGGGATCTCGGCTCACTGCAACCTCTACCTCCTGGGTTCAAGTGATTCTCCTGCCTCAGCCTCTGGAGTAGCTGGGATTACAGGCGTGCACCAGCTAATTTTTGTATTTTTAGTAGAGACGTGGTTTCGCTCTGTTGGCCAGGCTGCTCTCAAATCTCTGATCTCAGGTGATCCACCCGCCTCGGCCTCCTAGAGTGCTGGGATCACAGGCGTGAGCCACCGCACCTGGCCGAGGAATTTTCAGGACTAAAGCTATAGTGTTGAGATGAAAGTCGGGCGTGTTCCCTGAATGCCACGCCCTCTTCATGATCCGGTGCATTCGTTCACACATTATTCATTCAACAGATATTCTTTTGTGTGCACTTCTATTTGGGGGCTGGGACCACAGAACAGCAGAACAGACAGAATCTCCTCCTCTGGCTCATGCCTATAATCCCAGCACTTTGGGAGGCCGAGGTGGGTGGATCACGAGGTCAAGAGATCGAGACCATCCTGGTCAACATGGTGAAACCCCGTCTCTACTAAAAATACAAAAATTAGCTGGGCATGGTGGCGTGTGCCTGTAGTCCCAGCTGCTCTGGAGGCTGAGGCAGGAGAATTGCTTGAACCCAGAAGGCAGAGGTTGCGGGAAGCTGAGATTGCGCCATTGCACTCCAGCCTGGGTAATAAGAGTGAAACTCCATCTCAAAAAAAAAAAAAACTCCTCCTCACGGATGCCCTCCTGCCCTAGAACAATGAATCAATGAACAAATCAATAGGTAGAACACATGGAGGAGAAGAAAGAAGGGGATGGGGACCTCACTGAGATGACACTGAAGCAAAAACCTGGAGTGAGGGAAAGAGCAGATATCTGGGGAAGGAGCGTTCCAAGGCGAGAGCAAAGGCCCCGGGGCGCGGGCGCGTATGTCTGACAAATTTGAGGTTGTTTTTTTTTTTTTTTTTAAAGACAGGGTTTTACCATGTTGGTCAGGCTGCTCTTGAACTCCCGACCTCAGGTGATCCGCCCACCTTGGCCTCCAAAGTGCTTGGATTACAGGCATGAATGTCCACACCTGGCCCTGAGTTCTTAAAAAAAATTTTTTGAGGCTGGCCGAGGTGGCTCACCCTTGTAATCCCAGCACTTTGGGAGGCTGAGGCAAGCAGATCTTCCGAGGTTAGAAGTTTGGGACCAGCCTGGCCAACATGGTGAAACCCTGTCTCCAGTAAAAATACAAAAATTAGCCAGTCATGGTGGCAGGCACCTGTAATCCCAGGCAAACTGCTTGAACCCAGGAGGCGGAGGTTGTAGTGAGCCTAGATCACACCACTGTACTCTAGCCTGGGCGACAGAGCAAGACTCCATCTCGAGGAAAAAAAAAAGATTTATGTGCATTTTGACACCTTGTATGTTCCCAGGATTTGGGGCCTGGGTCTTGCCCTGTTTCTGGGTAATCGGGTTCAGTGTCAAGAGTTTAAATACCATCTCCATGCTGATGCTTCCCCATTCATGTCTCCTGTCCCCTACACACACCCAAATCTACAGACTGGCCGGCGTTCTCAGCCACCATCAACTGTCCAGAACGGAACTTCGGCTGCCTGTTGCCCCACCCTCTGCCCTTGCACATGGCTTTCATAAGCACGAGAGTAAGGAGTGGCCGTTGTTCTCCTTTCCTCCCACTCCACTTCCTGGCCTTTAGCAAGCACTGTGGGCTCCACCCTCCCTCCCGCCTCTACTGCTCCCATCTTTTAGTGTCCCTGTCCCCACCCTTGGCCCACGAATCACTTTTCCACTCAGCAGTCAGGCAGATCTGAAAAAGTAAATCAAGTCACGCCAGTCTTCTACTTAAAATTCAATATTGTTTTCCAGAAGAACCAGAATAAAAACCAAATTCTTTTTTTTTTTTTTTTGAGATAGGGTCTTTCTCTGTTGCCCAGGCTGAAGTGCAGTGATGTGATCACTGCTCACTGCAGCTTCAATCCTCCTGTCTCAGCCTCCAAAGTAGCTGGGACCACAGGTGTCTGCCATCATACTTTTTTTTGTGTGTGTGTGAGACAGAGTCTTACTCTTGCCACCCAGGCTGGAGTGCATTGCCGAGATCTTGACTCGCTGCAACCTCCACCTCCCAGGTTTAAGCAATTCTCCTGCATCAGCCTCCTGAATAGCCGGGATTACAGATATGTGCCACCATTTCTGGCTAATTTTTGTATTTTTAGTAGAGATGGGGTTTCACCAAGTTGGCCAGGCTAGTCTCAAACTCCTTACCTCAGGTGATCCACCTGCCCCCGGCCTCCCAAAATGCTGGGATTACAGGGGTGAGCCACCACACCTGGCCTAATTAAACATTTTTTTTTGTTTTTTTGAGACAGAGTCTCACTTATAGTCCAGGCTGGAGTGCAATGGCATGATCTTGGCTCACTGCAACCTCTGCCTCACAGGTTCAAGCAATTCTCTGCCTCAGCCTCCTGAGTAGCTGGGATTACAGGCAGCTACCACCGTGCCTGGCCATCTTTAAATTTTTTTTAGTAGAGACGAGGTCTTGCTATGTTGCCCAGGCTTGTGTCAAACTCCTGGGCTCAAGCTATCCTCCTGCCTCAGCCTCCCAATGAGCACTATATTAGTTAGTACATAGGCTCTGTACAAAGACCAAGAGAGAACACTGTCTTTTCCTTCCCACTTAGCAGTCCATCTATAAGGGGTTGAGAGCTGTTTGGGTGGCTTTCCGCTCTCTGGCCGGGCCTCAGGCCCCTTCTCTCTTATTGCTCAGTGTCCTCAACACCTGGCTTCCACTTTAGGGACCAGTAGGGTCACTCCAGCTCCTGCAGGAAAGAAAGAAAGAGAGGGAGGGCACTCTCTTTTCCATTTATGCTCTTGGTTCAGGAAGTTGCCTACATTACTGCTGTTCCCATCCCATTGGCCAGAACCTTGTCAGGTGGCCACACCTAGCTGCAAAGAAAGCTGGGAAACATAATATCGAATTTTTTTTTGAGACGCAGTCTTGCTCTGTCATCCAGGCTGGAGTGCAGTGGCATGATCTTGGCTCACTGCAACCTCTGCCTCCCGAGTTCAAGTGATTCTCCGGCCTCAGCCTCCCAAGTAGCTGGGACTACAGGCGCGCACCACCACGCCTGGCTAATTTTTGTATTTTTAGTACAGACGGGGTTTTGCCATGTTGGTCAGACTGGTCTCAAACTCCTGGCCTCCAGTGATCCGCCCACCTTGGCCTCCCAAAGTGCTGGGATTACAGGTGTGAGCCACCAGGCCCAGCCTGATTTGTTTTTATATCTTTTTTTTTTTTTTTTTTTTTTTTTT
>NW_022442242.1:3632-4268 GCF_009761245.1 Sapajus apella
CCTCAGCCTCCTGAGTAGCTGGGATTACAGGCACGCACCACCATGCCCAGCTAATTTTTTGTATTTTTAGTAGAGACGGGGTTTCACCATGTTGACCAGGATGGTCTCGATCTCTTGACCTCGTGATCTACCCGCCTCGGCCTCCCAAAGTGCTGGGATTACAGGCTTGAGCCACCGCGCCTGGCCTTATATCTATTTTTAAACCTTGAATTTCTAATTCATTAAAAAAGAAATCCTGGGGGTGCCAACTCTCTAGGAGCTGAGTAAGATTTCACTTTGGGCCTGGCACGGTGGCTCACACATGCAGTCCCAGCACTTGGGAAGCGGAGGCAAGAGGATCCCTTGAGCCCAGGAGTTCAAGACCAGCCTGGGCAACATAGCAAAGCCCTGTCTCTACAAAATATGAAAAATCAGCAGGGTGTGATGGTGCGCCCCTGTACTCCCAGCTACTTGGGAGGCTGAGGTGGGAGGACTGCTTAAGCCCAGGAAGTGGAGGCTGCAGTAAGCTGTGATCTCACCACTGCCCTCAGCCTAAGTGACAGAGGGAGACCCTGTCCTAAAAAAAAGAAAAATTCACTTTGGGGAATGAACGTTTGAATCCCCAAGCTAAAAGAAATCATAAGTAGGCAGGGTGTG
>NW_022442242.1:4368-4664 GCF_009761245.1 Sapajus apella
AAAAAAAAAAAAAAAAAAAAAAAGGGGGCCGGGCGCGGTGGCTCACGCCTGTAATCCCAGTACTTTGGGAGGCCGAGGCGGGTGGATCACGAGGTCAAGAGATCGAGACCATCCTGGTCAACATGGTGAAACCCCGTCTCTACTAAAAATACAAAAAATCAGCTGGGCATGGAGGCGCATGCCTGTAATCCCAGCTACTCAGGAGGCTGAGGCAGGAGAATTGCCTGAACCCAGAAGGCGGAGGTTGCGGTGAGCCGAGATCGCGCCATTGTACTCCAGCCTGGGTAACAAGAGTG
>NW_022442243.1:0-4662 GCF_009761245.1 Sapajus apella
AACCAGTTAAGCATGCCACTTGAGATCAAATTTTATCAATATGGCACATTAGCCTACCTCATCTTTTACATATAGATAGAATAGAAAATAAAATTTTAATAAGAACAAATAAAAAATAATTTACTAAATGAAAAATGATGTGAACAAGTAGAAATTTAACGCATCAGAGAAGTTAGTACTTAGTACCCTCTACAAAGTATTAGGGATTATTCCAAGTAATTCACACACATAAACAATACCTAAGGGTTCAACATGTATAAAACAGAAATACATAAACAAGATAGATTAAGGCATTTACAATAATATTAGGTAACATTAAGAACGAACTCAAATGTTTTGATATACAGTAACTAAATGAACATATAAATGTTACATAACATAATTAGAAAGTATGACTAATTAGGCACAGAGACAGATGGACAGCATTCTTCATTAGGAAACAGAAGATATAGATTATATTTCAATACCAGAGGGGAAATAATAAATGCTAAGATTTTAATTTTAACAATGTCATTGACTTTATAAATAAATCCAAAAGGTTATATTTTCTAGGCAACTGAAATGACACTAGAAATATCTAGCCACATACAAATTATATTTGTTTCTTTTAATTAATTTATAAAATGGAAAATGCAAGCAAATTATTATTATTACTATTTGAGACCGAGTCTCACTCTGTGGCCAGGCTGCAGTGGTGCAATCTCAGCTCACTGCAACCTCCACCTTCTGGGTTCAAGCGATTATCCTGCCTCAGCCTCCAGTAGCTGGGACTACAGGT
This sequence comes from Sapajus apella, assembly GCF_009761245.1. Taxonomy (NCBI): domain Eukaryota; kingdom Metazoa; phylum Chordata; class Mammalia; order Primates; family Cebidae; genus Sapajus; species Sapajus apella. The sequence goes on from NW_022442243.1 coordinate 779, forward strand.
GGCCACCGCTGGGACTATAGGCGCCCATCATTGCACACAGCTAATTTTTGTATTTTTATTAGAGATGTGGTTTCACCATGTTGGTCAGGCTGGTCTCAATCTCTTGATCTCGTGATCTGCCCACATCGGATGCCCAAAGTGCTGGGATTAAAGGTGTGAACCACTGCACCCAGCCACAAATTATTTTTATAAAATCAGGATCTGAAGTCAACATGGCAGATTAAAAATAAAATTCAATAATATTCTACAAAAGCATCATGGTTATTGGAATGAAAAGACCTGAATTCAGGTGAATATTTCTATCCATGATAACTTAATTTTTTATTAAACAAAAACCAACAGCAACAACAGCAAAACAGTAATTTTGGCTATATCCAGTTCAATTTAGTTCACTGCAGTAAGTTATATTTTCAGATATATGTGTAAAACATAAGATAAACTTTTTTTCTTTTTTTGAAACAGAGTCTCACTCTGTCACCAGGAGCCAGGCTGGAGTGCAGTGGCACAACCTCAGCTCACTGCAATCTCCACCTCCCAGGTTCAAGCAATTCACCTGCCTCAGCCTCCCGAGCAGCTGGGATGACAGGTGCACACCACCACGCCCAGCTAATTTTTGTATTTATTAGTAGAGGCAGGGTTTCACCATGTTGGCCAGGATGGTCTCGATCTCTTGACCTCGTGATCCGCCTGCCTCAGCCTTCCAAAGTTCTGGGATTACAGGTATGAGCCACCACGCCCGGCCAAGCTAAACTTTTAAGTATCAAATAAATTAACTTTTACAGTTACTATTACCATATGGCATATTTGAGAGAGATGCATATTCTGGGTGAAAAAGCTTGAGATATCTCATAAAGTGCTGTGGATATTTGCAACTTTAGAAAAAATGCTACATATTCTTAAATATTTTAATGTAGACAATTAAAAATTCTCAAAAAGTTATAAAAACGCTTAAAGTGCAAACCAGAGCTAAAGGAAAATACAAGAACCTCACAGAACAGAAGTAAATCTAGAGAACAATCCAGAGGAGTAGTAGACCTAAGAAGCATGTGCCTAATTCGGATAGTGACTGTTCACAAGGATGTCAAATCTATGTGGTTGTTCATCTGGCTCCCAGGGAAAATAAAATAAACACAAAAATAACAGAACCACAAAAATCCAAAATGTAATATTTTCCAAACGTGAGAACCAAATTAGAAACTGATGGACCAAAAAAAATGAGGAAATATGCAGAAAAAAAAATTCAATAGCTTTTCTTATTGAAATTATGTTTAAAATGTTTACATAAATGCATTACAAAATTAATATTACTTTTGTGAAAAGAACAAAAAGCTATAAAATTTAAGGCCAGGTGTAGTGGTTCATGGCTGTAATTCCAGCACTTTGGAAGGCTGAGGAAGGTGAATTGCTTTAGCTCAGGAATTTGAGATTAGCCTGGGCTAAATCTCTACAAAAAATGGGAAAATTAGCCAGGCATGGTGGTATGCACCTGTAGTTCCATCATGTCACTGCACTCCAGCCTAGGTAACAGAGTGAGACTGTCTCAAGTTAAAAGCATATTTGAACAACAGCAAAAAAGAATATCAAGTTAATACACAGTGTGTGAGTTAACCTATAATTTGAAATGGTAAGAAAACTAATGAACTGGAATATTGAGTGTAATAAATACAGCCAACTAGTATAAAAAGGGACAAATTTTGTAAAATATAAATATAGCTTTAACTATATGAAAACTATAAGGAGGAGTAAATAATTCCTATTTTTTCACTACAATGAAAAATATAAGTAACAATATTAATGGTAATTTACAAATTTCTAAATTCAAACTAAACATAAGCCCTTGAATTCAAAATCACAGTGTTTCAAAAAAAAGATTAAAAAATACTTAATAGAAATAACATTCAAACTTCCTAACAGCACGAGAAAGAAATCTAAAAGTGCACAAGACAGATAACTTAGAAAAGTAAAATCAAAACACCCAGAGTCTATAGAGTCAGAAATCAAAATAAACATGCTGAGATAATTTGCTACTCTGAATAGCAATTGCAATGAACATGTCAGTGCATGTTCCTTTTTGGTGAATAATTTAATTTTATTTGAATGTATACCCAGTAATAATATTGCTGAGTCAAATAGTAGTTCTGTTTTAAGTTCTTTGGGACATCTTCAAACTGCTTTCAATAGTAACTTAACTAATTTACATTCTCATCAGCAGTATGTAAGCATTCCTTTTTCTCCACAACCTTACCAACATCTGTTAGATTTTGGCATTTCAATAATAGACGTTCTGACTGTTGTAGGATAGTATCTCATTGCTTCTACTGTCTTTAATTGTAATAATTTTTGCTATCTCTAACCTACTCCAATCTATTACCAGCCATCATTACTATGACCTTGTTGCTTAATCTGGTCAGTATTCTTAGGTCTTGATTTGCTTGTCCTCTTGGAAACTTTCCACTCCCTCTATAACTTCTTTGTCCAATGTACAAAGGAAAACACTATTTACCAGAATCTTATGCCCAAAACAGTATCTTTTAGAAATAAAGGTGAAATAAAGACATTTCAGATAAATAAAAACTGATGCAATTTGTTGCCAGCAGACATACGTAATACAGAAAACACTAAAAGTAGTTCTTAGACTGTATGTGGTGGTTCACACCTGTAATCTTAGTGCTTAGAGACCCTGCGTAGTGCCCTGAAAGTCTCCACCCCGAATTCCCACAACACATCCCCCGCAAGGCCCTGTGATGACCTCCCACACCTCGGCACAGTTCTCCATTCCCAGATCCGCGTCCGCTTTGCCAGAGCCCTTTAGACTCCTTTTCCCCAAGGCCCCAAGGTCCCATGCAAGCGGTGAGGCATGAGTATTTAAGGGGAAGGAGAAAACCGCCCAGGGAATGAGCAAAAGTGCCTCCTGTGAAGGTACTTGGAGGTGGAAATGGGGCACAGTTGGTGAGCCGAGAAGGCGTTGGGATGACTATATCGCCACCCTTAGTCATTTGAGAGTTTGGGCAGGACGGGCTGCACTCCCAGCCAGGGCTGTTCACTACTCATAGGCTGTGTGAAGGCCTCAAAGAAGGCTAAGTGCCTCAAAGAAGGCTAAGTCACCTGGGGGAAAAAAAAATTGAGAAGACTTCCTGAGAGAGGCTGCAATCACAGGTGAATAGGAGCTGCAGAGAATAGATTGAAAAGTGCTCTAGGCAGAGGTCACGGCTTGGATAAAAGTGTGGATGGGGCCCCAAGAGGGTAGCAACAGCCTGTAAGTCACACAGTAGTAGAGCTGGAAGGCTCAAGGCTCCCTCCTGATAGGCTGGGCAGGAGCAGCAATGTTCTAGGTCAGTGTCAGGGGCTGGGGCTCCAGCAGGAGTGTCGGAAGCAGTGTGCATCCGCCAGGAAGGCCAGTGTTCCCCCATCCACCTGGGCCCCGAAACCCTGTAGTGACGTCTAGGCCCCCGTGAGGCGGGAGAGGTGCCTTCCAAAAGCGCGCCCCACCCCCTCCTGTTTCTTTAGCCAGCACCCAGGTCCCCGGCTCACAGCTCTCCCTCCTTCAGCCCAGACTACCTTGGGTCGCTGATCAGCAGTAGCATCAGCCCTCCTGCGGGCGCAAGGTCGACTGGTTGTCCAGCCTTCCCGTGGTAGTAGAAGGCGCGCTCCCGGGAGCTCCTGCTCAGGCCACCAGCTGGGCGCATAGGTAGCAGAGCTTTTCCTGCGGGTGTATATGGTCAGCGGCGCCAGCTGTGCCACATCCGCCAGATTCACTTTGATATGGAAATGCTTCCAGCGTGCCAGCACACGACGCAGGCCCTCCCCGGCGCCCAACCGGCTTAGTCTCTGTCTCCCGCCCCGCAGCCCTGTGCGCGGTCCTGATCTGCCCCACCGCCCGCCCC
>NW_022442244.1:0-4662 GCF_009761245.1 Sapajus apella
AACCAGTTAAGCATGCCACTTGAGATCAAATTTTATCAATATGGCACATTAGCCTACCTCATCTTTTACATATAGATAGAATAGAAAATAAAATTTTAATAAGAACAAATAAAAAATAATTTACTAAATGAAAAATGATGTGAACAAGTAGAAATTTAACGCATCAGAGAAGTTAGTACTTAGTACCCTCTACAAAGTATTAGGGATTATTCCAAGTAATTCACACACATAAACAATACCTAAGGGTTCAACATGTATAAAACAGAAATACATAAACAAGATAGATTAAGGCATTTACAATAATATTAGGTAACATTAAGAACGAACTCAAATGTTTTGATATACAGTAACTAAATGAACATATAAATGTTACATAACATAATTAGAAAGTATGACTAATTAGGCACAGAGACAGATGGACAGCATTCTTCATTAGGAAACAGAAGATATAGATTATATTTCAATACCAGAGGGGAAATAATAAATGCTAAGATTTTAATTTTAACAATGTCATTGACTTTATAAATAAATCCAAAAGGTTATATTTTCTAGGCAACTGAAATGACACTAGAAATATCTAGCCACATACAAATTATATTTGTTTCTTTTAATTAATTTATAAAATGGAAAATGCAAGCAAATTATTATTATTACTATTTGAGACCGAGTCTCACTCTGTGGCCAGGCTGCAGTGGTGCAATCTCAGCTCACTGCAACCTCCACCTTCTGGGTTCAAGCGATTATCCTGCCTCAGCCTCCAGTAGCTGGGACTACAGGTGGCCACCGCTGGGACTATAGGCGCCCATCATTGCACACAGCTAATTTTTGTATTTTTATTAGAGATGTGGTTTCACCATGTTGGTCAGGCTGGTCTCAATCTCTTGATCTCGTGATCTGCCCACATCGGATGCCCAAAGTGCTGGGATTAAAGGTGTGAACCACTGCACCCAGCCACAAATTATTTTTATAAAATCAGGATCTGAAGTCAACATGGCAGATTAAAAATAAAATTCAATAATATTCTACAAAAGCATCATGGTTATTGGAATGAAAAGACCTGAATTCAGGTGAATATTTCTATCCATGATAACTTAATTTTTTATTAAACAAAAACCAACAGCAACAACAGCAAAACAGTAATTTTGGCTATATCCAGTTCAATTTAGTTCACTGCAGTAAGTTATATTTTCAGATATATGTGTAAAACATAAGATAAACTTTTTTTCTTTTTTTGAAACAGAGTCTCACTCTGTCACCAGGAGCCAGGCTGGAGTGCAGTGGCACAACCTCAGCTCACTGCAATCTCCACCTCCCAGGTTCAAGCAATTCACCTGCCTCAGCCTCCCGAGCAGCTGGGATGACAGGTGCACACCACCACGCCCAGCTAATTTTTGTATTTATTAGTAGAGGCAGGGTTTCACCATGTTGGCCAGGATGGTCTCGATCTCTTGACCTCGTGATCCGCCTGCCTCAGCCTTCCAAAGTTCTGGGATTACAGGTATGAGCCACCACGCCCGGCCAAGCTAAACTTTTAAGTATCAAATAAATTAACTTTTACAGTTACTATTACCATATGGCATATTTGAGAGAGATGCATATTCTGGGTGAAAAAGCTTGAGATATCTCATAAAGTGCTGTGGATATTTGCAACTTTAGAAAAAATGCTACATATTCTTAAATATTTTAATGTAGACAATTAAAAATTCTCAAAAAGTTATAAAAACGCTTAAAGTGCAAACCAGAGCTAAAGGAAAATACAAGAACCTCACAGAACAGAAGTAAATCTAGAGAACAATCCAGAGGAGTAGTAGACCTAAGAAGCATGTGCCTAATTCGGATAGTGACTGTTCACAAGGATGTCAAATCTATGTGGTTGTTCATCTGGCTCCCAGGGAAAATAAAATAAACACAAAAATAACAGAACCACAAAAATCCAAAATGTAATATTTTCCAAACGTGAGAACCAAATTAGAAACTGATGGACCAAAAAAAATGAGGAAATATGCAGAAAAAAAAATTCAATAGCTTTTCTTATTGAAATTATGTTTAAAATGTTTACATAAATGCATTACAAAATTAATATTACTTTTGTGAAAAGAACAAAAAGCTATAAAATTTAAGGCCAGGTGTAGTGGTTCATGGCTGTAATTCCAGCACTTTGGAAGGCTGAGGAAGGTGAATTGCTTTAGCTCAGGAATTTGAGATTAGCCTGGGCTAAATCTCTACAAAAAATGGGAAAATTAGCCAGGCATGGTGGTATGCACCTGTAGTTCCATCATGTCACTGCACTCCAGCCTAGGTAACAGAGTGAGACTGTCTCAAGTTAAAAGCATATTTGAACAACAGCAAAAAAGAATATCAAGTTAATACACAGTGTGTGAGTTAACCTATAATTTGAAATGGTAAGAAAACTAATGAACTGGAATATTGAGTGTAATAAATACAGCCAACTAGTATAAAAAGGGACAAATTTTGTAAAATATAAATATAGCTTTAACTATATGAAAACTATAAGGAGGAGTAAATAATTCCTATTTTTTCACTACAATGAAAAATATAAGTAACAATATTAATGGTAATTTACAAATTTCTAAATTCAAACTAAACATAAGCCCTTGAATTCAAAATCACAGTGTTTCAAAAAAAAGATTAAAAAATACTTAATAGAAATAACATTCAAACTTCCTAACAGCACGAGAAAGAAATCTAAAAGTGCACAAGACAGATAACTTAGAAAAGTAAAATCAAAACACCCAGAGTCTATAGAGTCAGAAATCAAAATAAACATGCTGAGATAATTTGCTACTCTGAATAGCAATTGCAATGAACATGTCAGTGCATGTTCCTTTTTGGTGAATAATTTAATTTTATTTGAATGTATACCCAGTAATAATATTGCTGAGTCAAATAGTAGTTCTGTTTTAAGTTCTTTGGGACATCTTCAAACTGCTTTCAATAGTAACTTAACTAATTTACATTCTCATCAGCAGTATGTAAGCATTCCTTTTTCTCCACAACCTTACCAACATCTGTTAGATTTTGGCATTTCAATAATAGACGTTCTGACTGTTGTAGGATAGTATCTCATTGCTTCTACTGTCTTTAATTGTAATAATTTTTGCTATCTCTAACCTACTCCAATCTATTACCAGCCATCATTACTATGACCTTGTTGCTTAATCTGGTCAGTATTCTTAGGTCTTGATTTGCTTGTCCTCTTGGAAACTTTCCACTCCCTCTATAACTTCTTTGTCCAATGTACAAAGGAAAACACTATTTACCAGAATCTTATGCCCAAAACAGTATCTTTTAGAAATAAAGGTGAAATAAAGACATTTCAGATAAATAAAAACTGATGCAATTTGTTGCCAGCAGACATACGTAATACAGAAAACACTAAAAGTAGTTCTTAGACTGTATGTGGTGGTTCACACCTGTAATCTTAGTGCTTAGAGACCCTGCGTAGTGCCCTGAAAGTCTCCACCCCGAATTCCCACAACACATCCCCCGCAAGGCCCTGTGATGACCTCCCACACCTCGGCACAGTTCTCCATTCCCAGATCCGCGTCCGCTTTGCCAGAGCCCTTTAGACTCCTTTTCCCCAAGGCCCCAAGGTCCCATGCAAGCGGTGAGGCATGAGTATTTAAGGGGAAGGAGAAAACCGCCCAGGGAATGAGCAAAAGTGCCTCCTGTGAAGGTACTTGGAGGTGGAAATGGGGCACAGTTGGTGAGCCGAGAAGGCGTTGGGATGACTATATCGCCACCCTTAGTCATTTGAGAGTTTGGGCAGGACGGGCTGCACTCCCAGCCAGGGCTGTTCACTACTCATAGGCTGTGTGAAGGCCTCAAAGAAGGCTAAGTGCCTCAAAGAAGGCTAAGTCACCTGGGGGAAAAAAAAATTGAGAAGACTTCCTGAGAGAGGCTGCAATCACAGGTGAATAGGAGCTGCAGAGAATAGATTGAAAAGTGCTCTAGGCAGAGGTCACGGCTTGGATAAAAGTGTGGATGGGGCCCCAAGAGGGTAGCAACAGCCTGTAAGTCACACAGTAGTAGAGCTGGAAGGCTCAAGGCTCCCTCCTGATAGGCTGGGCAGGAGCAGCAATGTTCTAGGTCAGTGTCAGGGGCTGGGGCTCCAGCAGGAGTGTCGGAAGCAGTGTGCATCCGCCAGGAAGGCCAGTGTTCCCCCATCCACCTGGGCCCCGAAACCCTGTAGTGACGTCTAGGCCCCCGTGAGGCGGGAGAGGTGCCTTCCAAAAGCGCGCCCCACCCCCTCCTGTTTCTTTAGCCAGCACCCAGGTCCCCGGCTCACAGCTCTCCCTCCTTCAGCCCAGACTACCTTGGGTCGCTGATCAGCAGTAGCATCAGCCCTCCTGCGGGCGCAAGGTCGACTGGTTGTCCAGCCTTCCCGTGGTAGTAGAAGGCGCGCTCCCGGGAGCTCCTGCTCAGGCCACCAGCTGGGCGCATAGGTAGCAGAGCTTTTCCTGCGGGTGTATATGGTCAGCGGCGCCAGCTGTGCCACATCCGCCAGATTCACTTTGATATGGAAATGCTTCCAGCGTGCCAGCACACGACGCAGGCCCTCCCCGGCGCCCAACCGGCTTAGTCTCTGTCTCCCGCCCCGCAGCCCTGTGCGCGGTCCTGATCTGCCCCACCGCCCGCCCC
>NW_022442245.1:0-856 GCF_009761245.1 Sapajus apella
TCGAAACAAAGTGTTTCTGAACTGCTACATTCACACGTGTGTTTATCAATGAATGTTGAATATTCACCTTGACAATCATTCTGCTACATACCTCCGTCTTTGTTTTAGAGCCAGATATTTCTCATTACACCCTATACTCCCAATCACTCAGGAATATCAAAACGCAACTTTTAGAAGAAACGTGTTTGTAACTAGCTGAATCGAAACATAGATGCAACTTCCTAAGGTCAACAAACAGACAGCAGAGCAGTTTGAAAGAGACGTTTCTCCTCTGGTGAGACGAGATCTTAAAGCTAATTTTTATCAGCCTGTATATGGCTGTAAATATCTCTTTCCAAATTCACGAAAGAAAGTGTTTCTGAACTGCTACATTCACACATCTGTTTAACTCTGTAATTTGAATATACCCCTTGACAATCATTCTGCTACATAGCTCTGTTTTTGTTTTAGAGTCAGATATTTCTCATTACACCCTATACTCCCATTCACTGAGGAATATCCAAACGCAGCTTTGAGAACAAACGTGTTTCTAACTCTCTGACTCTAAACATAAATGCAACTTCCTAAGGTGAACGAACACAAAGCAGAGCAGTTTGAAAAAGACCTTTATCCTGTGGTTTAGACGCGATCTTACCGCTAATTCTTTTGAGCCTGTATATGGCTGGAAATATCTCTTTCCAGATTCTCCAAAGAAAGGGCTTCTGAACTGCTAGAATCACATGTCTGTTTCACTCTGTAAGTTGAATATACACCTTGACAATCATTCTGCTACGTAGCTCCATTTTTGTTTAGAGCCAGATATTTCTCATTACACCCTATACTACCATTCACTCAGGAATATCCAAACGCAGCTTTT
>NW_022442245.1:956-4661 GCF_009761245.1 Sapajus apella
TTTGACAGAGACGTTTCTCCTGTGATTTAGACGCGATGTTAAAGCTACTTCTTAAGGGCATGTATATGGCTAGAACTATCTCTTTCCAGATTCTCTGAAGAAAGGGTTACTCAACTGCTACATTCACACATCTGTTTGACACTGTAAGTTGAATATACACCTTGACAATCATTCTGCTACATAGCTCCGTTTTTGTTTTAGAGCCAGATATTTCTCATTACACCCTATACTCCCATTCACTCAGGAATATCGAAACGCAGCTTTTAGAAGAAACGTGTTTCTAACTCGCTGATTCGAAATATACATGCAACTTCCTAGGGTCAACGAACACACAGCAGAGCAGTTTGAAAGCGACGTTTCTCCTGTAGTTTAGACGCGATCCTAAAGCTAATTCCTATGTGCCTGTATATGGCTTGAGATATCGCTTTCCAGATTCTAGAAAGAAAGTGGTTCTGAACTGCTACATTCTCACATCTGTTTAACGCTCTAAGTTGCATATACACCTTGACAATCATTCTACTACATAGCTACGCTCTTGTTTTACAGCCAGATATTTCTCATTACACGTTATATTCCCATTCACTCAGGAATATCCAAACGCAGCTTTTAGAAGAAACGTGTTTCTAACTGGCTGAATCTAAACATAGACGCCACTTCCTAAGATGAACGAACACATAGCAGAGCAGTTTGAAACAGGCGTTTCTCCTGTGGTTTAGACGCGATCTTACCGCTAATTCTTATGAGCTTGTGTATGGCTGGAAATATCTCCTTCCAGATTCTCCAAAGACAGGGTTTCCGAACTAGTACATTCACACATCTGTTTAACTCTGTAAGTTGAATATACACCTTGACAATCATTCTGCTTCATAGCTCCGTTTTTGCTTTACAGCCAGATATTTCTCATTACACCCTATACTCCCATTGACTCAGGAATATCGAAACGCACCTTTCAGAAGAAACGTGTTTCTACCTCGCTGAACCGAAACATAGATGCAACTTCCTAAGGTCAACGAACACACAGCAGTGCAGTTTGAAAGAGACATTTCTCCTGTGGTTTAGACGAGATCTTAAAGCTAAATTTTATGAGCCTGTATATGGCTGGAAATATCTCTTTCCAGATTCTTGAAAGAAAGTGTTTCTGAACCGCTACATTCACACATCTGGTTAACTATCTAAGTTGAATATACACCTTGACAATCATTCCACTACATATCTCCGTCTTTGTTTTATAACCAGATATTTCCCATTACAACGTACACTCCCTTTCACTCAGGAATATGGAAATGCACATTTTAGAAGAAACGTGTTTCTAACTCGCTGAATCGAAATATAGATGAAACTTCCTAAGGTCAACGAACACACAGCAGAGCAGTTTGAAAGAGACGCCTCTCCTATGGTTTAGACGGGATCTGAAAGCTAACTTTTATGATCCTGTATATGGCTGGAAATATCTCTTTGCAGATTCTTCAAAGAAAGGGTTCCTAAACTGCTACATTCACACAACTGTTTAACTCTGTCACTTTAATATACACCTTGACAAACATTCTGCTACAGAGCTCCGTTTTTGTTTTAGAGACAGATATTTCTCATTACACCCTATACTCCCATTCACTCAGGAATATCGAAACCCAGCTTTTAGAAGAAACGTGTTTCTAACTCGCTGAATCTAAACATAGATGCAACTTCCTAAGGTCAATGTACACATACCAGAGCAGTTTGAAAGAGACGTTTCTCCTGTGGTTTAGATTCGGTCTTAAAGCTAATTCTTAAGAGTCTGTATATGGCTGGAAATATCTCTTTCCAGATTCTCCAAAGAAAGGGTTTCTGAACTGCTACATTGACATGTCTGTTTAACTCTGTAAGTTGAATATACATCTTGACAATCATTCTGCTGCTTAGATCCGTTATTGTTTTAGTGACAGATATTTCTCATTACACCCTAAACTACCATTCACTCAGGAAAATCCAAACGCAGCTATTAGAACAAACGTGTTTCTAAATGGCTGAAACGAAACATAGATGCAACTTCCTAAGGTCAACGAACGCACAGCAGAACAGTTTGTAATAGACGTTTCTCCTGCGGTTTAGGCGAGATCTTAAGCTAATTCGCATGTGCCATTATATGACTGGAAATATCTCTTTCCAGATTCTCGAAAGAAAGCGTTTCTGAGCTGCTACATTCACACATCTGTTTAACACTGTATGTTGAATATACACCTTGACAATCATTCTGCTTCAAAGCTCCTTTTTTGTTTTACAGCCACATATTTCTCATCACACACTATACTCCCATTCACTCAGGAATATCCAATCGCAACTTTTAGAAGAAACGTATTTCTAACTCGCTGTATCTAAACATAGATGCAACTTAATAAGGTGAACGAACAAATAGCAGATCAGTTTGACAGAGACGTTGCTCCCGTGGTTTAGACGCGATTCTACCGCTAATTCTTAAGAGCCTGTATACGGCTGGAAATATCTCTTTCCAGATTCTCCAAAGAAAGGTTTTCTGAACTGCTACATTCACACATCTGTTTAACTCTCTAAGTCGAATATACCCCTGGACAATCATTTTATTACATAGCTCCGTTTTTGTTTTACAGCCAGATATGTCTCATTACACCCGATTCTCATTACACCCGATACTCCCATTCACTAAGGAATATCCAGACGCAGCTTTTTGGAGAAACGTGTATATAACTCGCTGAATCTAAACATAGATGCAACTTACTAAGGTGAACGAACACACAGTAGAGCAGTTTGAAATAGACGTTTCTCCTGTGATTTAGACGCGATCTTAAAGCTAATTCTTAAGAGTCGGTATATGGCTGCAAATATCTCTTTCTAGATTCTCCAAAGAAAGTGTTACTCAACTGCGACTTTCACACAATTGTTTAACACTCTAAGTTTAATATACACCTTGACAATCATTCTCATACATAGCTCCATTTTTGTTTCAGAGCCAGATATTTCTCACTACGCCCTATACTGCCATTCACTCAGGAATATCCAAACGCAGCTTTTAGAAGAAACGTGTTTCTAACTCGCTGAATCTAAACATAGATGCAACATCATAAGGAGAACGAACACAAAGCAGAGCAGTTTGAAAAAGACGTTTCTCCTGTGGTTTAGGCGCCATCTTACCACTAATTCTTTAGAGCCTATATGTGGCTGGAAATATCTCTTTCCAGATTCTCAATAGAAAGGGTTTCTTAACTGCTACATTCACACATCTGTTTAACTCTCTACGTCGAATATACACCTTGACAATCAATCTGCTACATAGCTCCGTTTTTGTTTTACAGCCAGATATTTCTCGTTGCACTCTATACTCCCATTCACTCAGGAATATCCAAATGCAGCTTTCAGAAGAAACGTGTTTCTAACTCGCTGAATCTAAACATAGATGCAACGTCCTAATGTGAAAGAACACATAGCAGAGCAGTATGAAAGAGACGTTTCTCCTGTGGTTTAGATGCGACCTTACCGATAATTCTTATGAGCATGTATATGGCTGCAAATATGTCTTTCCAGATTCTCCAAAGAAAGGGTTTCTGAACTTCTATATTAACACATCTGTTTAAATCTGTAAGTTGAATATACACCTTAGCAATCATTCTGCTACGTAGCTCCGTTTTTGTTTTAGAGCCAGATATTCCTCATTACACCCTATACTCCCTTTCACTCAGGAATATCGAAACGCGG
>NW_022442246.1:0-4660 GCF_009761245.1 Sapajus apella
ACATTGAATGAAAGGTTGCAATAATTAAGTCCTCCTACCAACTTACTCTCCAGAGCCATTACCTTCCAATGGGTTACTTGCCAGGCAAAATGATCTAATTATTGGATTTTTTCTGTGATCTCCTGTTCTCCTGCCATGGTACTTTAACAGGCTTCACTGACTTCTTTATGGTAAAACAAATTATACAAGAAGAGAATGACAGAGAAGAAGGAGATTAAGTTCTGTGTGCCAATGAGCTAACTATGAATTTAATGCAATGAATGAAAAATATATATATATATACATACATATTTGCCATTTGTGCTTATTTCCTACATATATACACATGTGCACACACACGCATTTCATCACTAATTTCTTGAGGTCACATGCAGATAATGTTTGGTAAATTCTTTTCTCAAATGCTTTTGGACACCGTCTATCCCTCTAGCAAGAACGTTCGTCAGTATTCATTCTTGCGTCATTATTCATCTGTTCTGACATAAAACTTTTTGTCAGTCAGGCACAGTGGTTCACACCTGTAATCCAGCACTTTGTGAGGCCGAGGCAGGTGGATTGTGTGAGGTCAGGTGTTTGAGATCAGTCTGGCCAACATGGTGAAACCCCATCTCTACTAAAAATACAAAACAATTAGCTGGGAGTGGTGGCAGGCACCTGTAGTCCCAGCTGCATGGGGGGCTGAGGCAGAGGAATTGCTTAAACCAGGGAAGTGGAGGTTAGGTTACAGTGAGCCAAGGTCACTCCACTGCACTCCAGCCTAGGCAAGAGAGTGAGACTCCATCTCAAAACAAAAACAAAAACAAAAACTTTTTGTCCTAATATTCAATGTATCAAGAAGATATTTGCATTGCATACATAAAATCTTAAGCTATTAAAATGCTCTACAGTTGTAGTGATACTTACTCATCCAGTAAATCTGCCTTGTTTGGGCAATAGCCACATATTGTTATCAAAATGCTGGTGGATAACATATGCTAATTGGGAATGTATTCTTTTTTAGAATAAATTTTCTGAGAGACTACTGAGGGCTTGACAGTGTGAAGTATGCAGAAATAAACAAAATACAGACACTGCTTATGATTTGCTTATGATATAGTCAGAATGTTAGAAGTTTTGGTATCATACTCTCATGTTCTAACTTTCATAGGTAAGCACTGTCATGCATTCTCTGTCTCTGTCTTGCTCTCTCTCCCTCTTTCACACAGATGTGTGCACACACACAAAACATACACACATACACAAAAGCTTTAAACATTCCTCATATAAGCCCAGTTAAATACAGGTGAAGAAAAGGAGCAGCATTTCATGAAGTATTCCTTTGTACCTATGTGTGAGCCCTGAATGCCATCGGTATTCTCCTTTGTCACTTCACCCACTTCTCTAAAATTGAAAGTAACAACAGGTGATGAATGGTAAAATATGACCCGGTTGATAGACATATTTCAAGTAAAAGTCAATATAATGGATAGCTCTGTTTCTAAAAAAAAAAAAAAGCACCAAATTAACATGTCCATTTTAGAGACAAGGATGAACCTAGAAACCATCATTCTTAGCAAACTGACACAAGAACAGAAAACCAAACCCCACGTGTTGTTTTCACTCATAGGCGGGCGATGAACAATGAGAACACTTGGGCACAGGGAATGGAACAACACTCACAGGGCTAAGTAGAGGGGTGGAGGCAAGGGGAGGCGGGGGGACATTTGGGTGGGGAGCGGGGAGGATGGGGAGGGATAACACTGGGAGAAATGCCTGATGTGGGCGGCAGGTTGGGGGGGGATGGAGACAACAAACCACCATGGCATGTATGTACCTATGCATCAATCCTGCAGGATGCAGGGTGTGCACATGTACCCCAGAGTCCAAATACAATAAAAAGAAAAAAGACAAAGTTCAAATATTTTGTTCACCTTTCCAACAGGATGCATCAGTTACATTGAAATAATCTTGATACACTGATGTCTACTTGTTTATCTTTGGGTTCAAACATTTCTACATTACCTATCACAATATTTATCAGATAAATTGGAAATGAAAAAAATATCATTTCAGAATATAATTTTTAAAAATATGTGTTGTATTTCTAAACATTTTTCTGGTCTTAAAGCAAAAAATATAGTTTGCTTGAATACTGCCAGTACAATTTTTCTTTAGTTCAACAAATATGAAGTCCTTGCCTCATCCCTTTCACTGGGTTAAGTGCCTGAGAAGTAACAGTAAATACACAGCACATTTCCTGCTCTCATAGAGCTTACATATTAGCTATAAACTATGAAAGCAATTAAACCTTTTGGGGGGGGGAATAGTCCAATGTTTGAGGAAAAATAGAAAGATTAGGTATCTAAATCATCTAGAACAGCGCTGTCCAATATGGTAGTCATTAGCCACTTGTGAAAATAGGGGGGTGTTGGAGGTTTTCAGTAGAAGACAATGTGATATTTTTCAAAGACCACCGTGACTTCTCTGTTGAGGCTAGAACAATCATATTTATGCCAATTATCTTCACATAATTATTAATAGTGCACACTTTCACTCCCAAAAGTGTCCCTTTATGAAGGATAAATATATGATCACCCTAAAGTACAAGACCATAGAAGTAATGCAACAAGAGATTGATCCAGGTAGCTTGGATCATGGTGGCAGCAGCGAAATAAAGCATATTCTGCACAGGCGATGATACTTATCACATAATCCTACATTTCCTTTTTTTTTTTTTACTTCCTTTTTATTTCTTGTGGTAAAATCCATGCAATAAAAAGTTTATCATTTTAACCATTTGTAAGTGTGCAGTTTAGTGTATTAAGTACATTCACACAATTATGCAACTATCATCAACATCCATCTCAACAACTCTTTCTCCTAAAAAAACTGAAACTCCGGTGGCTCACGCCTGTAATCCCAGCACTTTGGGAGGCCGAGGTGGGCAGATCGCACGGTCAGGAGATTGAGACCATCCTGGCCAACATGGTGAAATCCCATCTCTACTAAAAAATACAAAAATTAGCTGGGTGTGGTGGCGTGCGCCTGTAGTCCCAGCTGTTTGAGAGTCTGAGGCAGGAGAATTGCTTGAACCCAGGAGGCAGAGGTTGCAGTGAGCCAAGATCACGCCACTGCACTCCAGCCTGGCACCTGGCAACAACAACAACAACAACAACAACAACAACAACAACAAAATGAAACTCTATACTCATTAAACAATAACTTTCCATTACCTCTTCTTTAAGTACCTGACAACCACCATATGACTATCTCTATGAATTTGACTACTGTAGGTATTTCATATAAGTGGAATCATACAATATTTGTCCTTTGGTAACTGGTTTATTTCACTTACATAACATCATCAAAGTTCATGCATGTTGTAGAGCATGTCAGAATTTACTTTCTCTAAAGGCTGATCAATATTTGATTATATGTCTGTACCACACTTTATTTACTCATTCATCCATCAATGAGTATTTGGTTGCTTCCATCCTTGAGCTATTTCGAATAATGCTGCAATCAATATGGGTGTACAATAATCTCTTTGAGACCCTTCTTTCAATTATTTTAGATATATATTCAGAAGAGGAATTGCTGGGCTGTACAGTTATTCCAGTTTTAATTTTTTGAGGAGCTATCATTGTGTTTTCCACAGGCTGCTGCACCATTTTATATCTTAGCAATAATGCACACTGGTCCCAATTTCTCCACGGTGTCACCAACACTTGTTATTTTCTGTTCTGTGTGCTTGTTTGATATTGGTCACCCTAATGGGTGTAGAGTGGAATCTTATGTTCCTTAAGGTACAATTTGCATATCTAGAGTCAACATAACTCATATTCCTGGAATGTCAAATTATCACAAAGTGTGATAAAAACCTGCTTTCGTATTAAAACAATAGGTTTTGGAATTAAATCCATCTTGCAAAAGAATTAATCACATATATTTGTTAAGATAGAAGTTCCCATTTGATACCACAATAGCATGGCCCTTCCCTAGGTCTTCATGGAGTGCTGGTTCACTCTTCTCTCTTGATTGAGGTGCTTGGGTAGAATAATTTGTAAAGCAGAGGAAAATCTGTTCTTACTAAYACTCATACAAGATAATGTCTGCTAATATTTTAGTCTATGGTTGACCAAATGTTTGACATACCAGATATGACTTCTATATATTCAAGTCCTATTACCAGAGGTAGGGACTGGCTGACACTAAGGGCTGATAACTATGGAAACTCACAAACAGTCACAGAACTTTCTTTCACCAAAGTAACTAGTACATAGTAATGTATCCTATTTTTGTTTTTTTAAATTGTTAAACAGCATTGCAAAGTAGTTAAGAGAATAGCCTCTGAAGTTAAACCGCTGAAATTTTAATTTCAGCTCAAGTGCTTACTAGCTGGTGGTTTGGGTGACATGAGGGAACTTACTTATCCTCTCTGTAACATAGTTACATCACCTTATAAGGCATCAACACATGAAAAACTTTGAAAAAGACTTCAACAAATGTTTGACATATTATTATTTAAATTACATTAAACATATATTCAGCTACAAGAGCTACAAGAATAAGTATACTATTTCTGATGAAGTAGTATTAATTCACAGTAGTTATGAATATCTATTATATCCACAAGCAGGTCACTCTGTAAGTAAACAAAGGTAAACATAAAACAAATTCA
>NW_022442247.1:0-4661 GCF_009761245.1 Sapajus apella
GAAGATCATTTGAGGCCAGGAGCTCGAGACCAGCCTGGGCAGTATAGTGGGCCCCACCCTATGAAAAAGAAAAAATGCAGCAGTTCCAAAGCCTCTCATGGGAAACTTCCCATGATACGGGCCAGGCAGAGGCTTCACTGATGATCCAGCCCCTGCCATCTGCTGTCCTTTCTCCAGTCCCTTAGCCAAGTGCAACTCAACTGCCATTGATCATGGCCCATCTGGGGACACAAGGTCCCTTACATTAATGACTCTTCCCAGGATGCCAGGCACAGTGGCCCCTTGGTATGGGGTCAGTGGACCACCAGTGTCCCCTCCTTGCCTGGGAGATGTTTGCATGCTCTATGGAGAACATGCTGCTGAGTGGAAGCCCAGAAGCGAAGTTTTCCATAGGGGAGCTCAGCAACTGTTTCAGAAAGAGAAAGCCAGAAATAGGGGAGATGGCCTCCGGGAAGGGGATGTCTCCACATACCCAATAATTTGAGATGATTACAACAATAGCAGGTACATTTTGCACAGCATTTGTGGGGGGATTAGCTCTGCTCTCAGCCCTGTCATGATCTCACCAAATCCTCTTCTCTCTCTGAAATAAGATACCAGCATCACCATCATCATCATCACGATCACCATCACCATCACCATCATAAACAACAATTATCATCATCACCATCATTATATTCACTATCATCACCATCAACACCACCATCATCACCATCATATCATCAGGATCACCATCACCATCATAAACATAACTATCGTCATCATCACCATCATTATATTCACAATCATCATCATCAACACCACCATCATCATCATTCCCACTTCATGCTGAGGAAGCCAAGCCTCGTGAAGCTTACAGACCCCATGCTCATGAGACACCGTGATGAAATTACCAACCAGAGCAAATATCATTGCATGTGTCAACCGTACATTTGAAGATTAAAGTGAAAGTCGTTCTTGACCCCACCCTGTCCATTCCATCCTGTTCACCACATTCCTGTTTATTTCCAGAGAAACACTGTGGCCCAGGTCGAGGGGGGGATCTCTTCTTCCAGAGAGTTTCTAAGCTTTTACACTCATGCATCCATATGGATGGAAATAATTGCCCCCTTCACCATGGTTTTTACACACACACACACACACCCCACACACTGGAGCCATGTCTTCTTCCTTTCTTGTCTGTAGAATAGCAAGCCTTAGAAATCTTTCCACGTTCATATATGCAGTTCTACCACTTCTCATCAGCTGCTACACAAAATTCCATAATATGGATATAACGTAGGCTTTATTTAACCAAATTATGCTTGAAAGACACTTAAGTTTTATTTTTCCCCAAGTCTCCGGGATGACTGTTGACATTGCAGCACACATTCTGGCACCCGCCCCCTTTGCCCATGCTGAGGTAGACACTGAGAAGTGGAATTGGGAACCACGGCATGTGTGCACTTTTTGTGCTAATAGATGGGTCCAGATTGTTCTCAAGGAAAGACCATTCGGACTTCCATTCTCACAAGCAGCAAACACGAATCCCATTTCCACACATCTTGGCTAATACTTAACATAATTATTTTCTCATTTCTGCCCATTAGACAGAAGAAACGTATCTTGATTTCCTTGTTTGCCCTCCTTCCTACTGAGCTGAGCATTTTCTATGTTGCCCTTTCTCATTTCTCTCCCACAAATTGTTTATATCCTTTGCCTGAATTTCTGTTGGGTTGTTGATCTTTCTTGTGTTACTCTAAGAAGGTGTTTACAGATTGTAGGTATAATTTTTTTGTTATGCGTCCATAATATTTTCTCTGAGTCTGTGGCTAATCTCTTCTTCACACCTTTACTGATACAGACATTTTAAATGTGGATGTAATCAAACCTATGCATTCTCCATTTTAGCCCTGTGTGTTTTTGTCTTGTTCAAGGTCTTTTGTCTGCCAGGCTACATTTTTAAAATATTTCCATCTACTGTTTGCATAGTTCTGTTTTCTATTTGGCTCATAAGTCTTTGTTTTGGAGAACTGTGTGAGGTTGAGGCTTGATTTTGTTTTTTCTCCCACAAAACAGGCAAGCATCTCAACACCATTTACTGACACCCATTAGTGTGTGAAACGGCTCCCTTACTGCATCTTAAGTTCATGGCGAATGCTCTGTCTCTGAGCCTTCCATCGGATCCTATTGACTCCTTGCTCTACTTCTGTCAGTGCCACTGTGTTTCATTCACAATGCCTTTATTAACTACTGAAAATGGGGAATCACTGCTCTCCACTCTTCTCTTCTCTCTCGTTTCTTTTGCACTACTTTTGCACTTATTCTTCATGGTGTATTTACAATCCATTTGCAAATGTCCCTATCAATGTGTGTGGAGCTAGGGATTGACGCTGCATGGACTGTGTGGATTAGAATGGGAAGAATGGGCGGCTGTACAGTCTCAGCTTCCTGCTGGGGAGTGGAGCAACTTCATCCTCCCTCTCTCGAGAGCAGGTTAACGTATTGCAGGAGAGTTTCACAATCACCTTCACAAAGATCTCACTCATTAATTAGGTTTCCTCGAGCAGGTGTTAAAGGTCTCGCTGCTATGTAAATAGAATCTTATGTATTGTACTGATCTTCTAATCAGACAGTGCTGACCAGGAAGATGTTTTCCATTTGCAATTATTCTTTTGGTCCCTATGATTTATGATGTTGGTTAATTAGGTTTTCTATGTAGGCCATCATATATCTGCAAATACTGTTGATGTTGTCTCTTCCTTTTCAACATCTCTGCTTATTTTTCCTTTGTCCTGTGCATTATCAAGGACCTGTATGAAATATGGTTTGGACAGCAGTGTCAGACACCTTTACGGGGTTCTTGATGTCAATGGGACAGCTTCTGATATATACATATTTTAAGACAGGGTCTCATTCTGTCACCCAGGCTGCAGTGCAGTGGCATGATCATGGCTCACTGCAGCCTTAACCTCCCAGGTTCAATCAATCCACTCACTTGAGCCTCCTGAGTAGCTAGGAATACAGGTACGCACCACCATGCTAATTTTTTTGTACCTTCTTTTGTGGAGATGGGGGTTTGCCATGTTGCCCAGGCTGGCCTTGAACTCCTGGGCTCAAGCGATCCACCTGCCTTGGCCTCCCAAAGTTCTGGGATTACAGGCGTGAGCCACCATGCATGAGTCACCATGACTGGCCCAGCGTCTGATCTTTCTAAACGACACATGAAAATAACCAGTTTCTCCCAGTTTTCTGAATGTTGCATGTTCATAATACCCTGGATTGCATTTTTGTTTAGTGCCAAAAAGAAGGGTTTCAAAATTAGAATCCAGTTTCTTGCAGACAAAAAGGATGATGGAATAAAATAAATCAGAGCTGTTCCCACAAACCCCAATGAGGTTCCTGACTCTGGGCAGGTAGGGGTGGCCTTTGCTCCCTGGGAAAGGAAGAGAGTCCTGGAGGACTCGGCGCTCTCGACAGCCTCTGAGACTCTCAGTCCTCCTCTGGGGGGAAACACAGCCAGAACCTGAAAAAACAAATGAAAATCCACCCGACCTGACCAGCTGCAGCCCCTCACCCCAGCCTGGGAGCTTCTCAGATGGCTCCCTTTCTGCCTGTAGCAACTGGTCCAAGGCTGGCTGCTGACAGAAGCTGGGCCAGGCAGAGCAAAGACTCTCCCCAAGGCTCTTTGTTTATTGATACAAAATAGACGTATATATTTGGGGGTGCAGTCATACAATGTGTAGTGATCAAATCAAGATACTTGGGATACTCATCACCCCAAGATTAAACATTTATCTTTCCTTTGTGCGGGGAGCATTCACATTCTTCTCTTCTAGCTCTTTTGAAATCTACAAGGACCTTGAACAGGTGTCATGAAGGGAATGCTGGAGTCTGTTATGCCAGAGGAATGGGGTCCGCAGCAGTCAGTGTGAGGCTCAGCCAGTGTGAATGCAGGACAGCAACGTCTGCCCCCACTCGCTATTCCAGCCTCAGCAAGACCCAGCCACGCCTGGCTCTTCCCTTTCATGTGGGCTTCCCTGACCTACGCCAGTGCGAGCTGCGTTTTCACCACTTTAAGCTGAAGCCGAGCCCTGACTGACACAGTTTTCGTATTTCCCTGAGAGCCGCACCACTCCTGATGATCCCATCCAAAGCCCCAGGAAGCTCTTGTTAGCAATCTTAGATTAAATTCACAGAGTTCTGGATCACAACAGGAAGCTGTGTCCAACAGGAAGGTATCCTGCTAACAGGCTCAATCACAAGCTCTGCAGAGGCGGGAGGTGAAAAAGGCCCCAGAAAGCCGGTTTCTCACAACGCCAGTGCTGCAAGTTTATCAGCTGCTGCAGGAGGTGGCTGGAGGCGGCGGCAGCACCTCGGTGTTCTCGCCTGGTCTTCACGATTCTTCTGTTTGGGGTTGCGTCCTCACTGCTTCTCTGTTGAGGAGCCGTAGTGTGGCTTACAGCTGTGCCATGAGTCTCCAGATTCAAAGACCACATCTCACCCTCCCTAAGCCCCAAGGTTCCCAGCACAGTGCCATGTGCAGAAAGGGCTTGAGGAGCACTTGCTGAGATGGGTGATAATCCTGTGGCATTGTTTCCTCTGCCCGAAGTCGCCCAGATGCCTGCATGGATTCTGGAGGGGCGTGTGTTGGACTCTGAAGGTTCTCTGAGCACATCCAG
>NW_022442248.1:0-4661 GCF_009761245.1 Sapajus apella
GGGAAGTTTTCCTGGATAATATCCTGAAGAGTATTTTCCAGCTTGGATTCATTCTCTTCGTCGCATTCAGGTACGCCTATCAAACGTAGATTAGGTCTTTTCACATAGTCCCACATTTCTTGGAGACTTTGTTCATTCCTTTTTACCCTTTTTTCTCCAGTCTTGCCTTCCCGTTTTATTTCATTGAGTTGATCTTCGACCTCTGATATCCTTTCTTCTGCTTGGTCCATTCGGCTGTTGATACTTGTGCATGCTTCACGAAGTTCTCGTGTTGCATTTTTCAGCTCCATCAATTCACTTATATTCCTTTCTATTTTGTCCATTCTTGTTAGCATTTCGTCAAATCTTTTTTCAAGGTTCTTAGTTTCTTTGCATTTGGTTAGAACATGTTCTTTAAGTTCACAGAAGTTTCTTACTACCCACCTTCTGAAGACTGATTCTGTCATTTCATCACACTCGTTCTCCACCCAACCTTGTTCCCTTGCTGGTGAGGAGTTGTGATCCCTTTTAGGAGGAGAGGTGTTCTGGTTTCGGGTGTTTTCATCCTTTTTGCGCCGGTTTCTTCCCATCATTAAGGATTTATCCACCTGTCGACTTTGTAGTTGCTGGCTTTCAGATTGGGTCTCAAATCTTTCAGATTGACGTTCTGTTTGTTGATGATGAGGTTATTTCTGTTTCTTGGTTTTCCTTCTGACAGTCTGGCCCCTCTGCTGTAGGTCTGCTGAGGTTCACTCCAGGTCCTGCTTGCCTGGGGTTTACCTGCAGCAGCTGTTGTACAGCAAGGGTTGTTACCAGTTTTCTTCTTCTGCTATCTTTGTCCCAAAAGGATACCCGCCTAGTGTCAATCTGATCTCTCTTTTATGAGGTGTCTTTTTATATATATATAGGGGTCAGGGAGCTGCTTGAGGAGACGGTCTTTTCTTCATAGGAGCTCAAATGTTGAGTTGTGAGCTCTGTTGTTGTTCATTCAGAGCTGCTGGGCAGGTACTTTTAGGTCTGCTGCAGCTGAACTCATAAACTGCTTTTTGTTCCCAGGTGTTCTGTCCCAGGGATTTAGGGCTTTATTTATGAGTTTCCGTTATGCTGCCGCCTTCTTTTTTTTTTTTCCTTCAGACCTGCGCAGCCCAGCACGGAGGCCGCCTAGTCACTGTCGGCCTATGGCAGCTTTGCTGAGCTGCTGTGGGCTGCGCCCCGCTGCCGAGTGAACTTTCCTGCAGTCCTGATTATATGGGTGTAGTTAGAACTGCTTTGGCGATGGTGGTCCGCCTCTGTTGGGGCGGAGTCTCTGCTGTGGCGGGTTGCCTTGGCAACGGCGGGCTGCCTCAGCAATGGCGGGTTGCCTGGGCAACGGCGGGCTGCCTCGGTAATGGCGGACGCCCCTCCCCGACAGAGCTGGACCATCCCGGGTTCAGCTGCGCTTGCTGTGAAACTCTCAATCCAGAGTTTCTGGTTGCTGTTCTTTTGTGGGGGTGGGGCCAGCCGAGCCTGATCGCCTGGCTCCCTGCCTCAGAGCCTTTTTTAAGTTGGTGTTCCAGTCGCCTGTTGAAGAGGCGCCGGGGTCTGTTTGTTTTCCCCTGCGGCCACTCACTGCACTGGCTTAAACAGCGGCACTGAGGATTGTGAGCTTTTTTTTTTTTTCTCTGCCCTGGAATCTACTGTCCTGGTTCTCTGCTCAGTTCCCTTTTTGAACCAGCATATGGGCGGCTTCCCGTGGCTCCAATCGCCAGCCCAAAGGGCCCCCGGACCGGTGTATTTTGTACAGAGAACCGCGGCTCCGGGGCGCCGACAAAGCAGCCGCGCGGGGCAAAGCAGCGGCACCAGCCGGCACAGCCGCGCTGGCGACCGTGGAGTTCCTCTGCCTGGGAATTGCCTAGTCTGTGGGCAATAAAAACGCGGCGTCCACTCACCATCTGCGCTTTCACTGGGAGCTGCAATCCTGAGCTGTTCCTAAACGGCCATCTTGGATCGGATCTCCTCGAAACGTCTGTTTTAAGCTCCTCTGCTGTGTGTTCGTTCACCTTAGGAAGTTGCATCTATGTTTAGATTCAGCGAGTTAGAAACACATTTCTTCGAAAAGCTGCCTTTGTATATACTTGAGTCCATGGGAGTATAGGCAGTAATGAGAAATATCTGGCTCTAAAACAAAAACAGGGCTATGTAGCAGAATGATTGTCAAAGTGTATATTCAACTTACAGAATTAAACAGATGTGTGAATGGAGCAGTTGAGAAACCCTTTCTTTGCAGAGTTTGGAAAGAATGATTTAAAGCCATATACAGGCTCTTAAGCATTAGCGGTAAGATCGAATCTAAACCACAGGAGAAACGTCTGTTTCAAACTTCTCGGCTGTGTGTTCGTTCACCTTAGGAAGTTGCATCTATGATTTGACTCAGCGAGTTAGAAACACATTTCTTCTAAAAGCTGCGTTTGGATATTCCTGAGTGAATAGCAGTATAGGATGTAATGAGAAATATCTGGGTCTAAAACAAAAACGGGGCAATATAGCTGAATGATTGTCAAGGCGTATATTCATCTTATAGAGGAAAACAGATGTGTGAATGTAGCAGTTGAGAAAACCTTTCTTTGGAGAATCTGGAAAGAGATATTTCCAGCTATAAATAGCATCATAATAATTAGCGGTAAGATCGAATCTAAACAACAGGAGACACGTCTGTTTTAAGCTTCATGCTGTGTGTTCTTTCACCTTAGGAAGTTGCAACAATGTTTAGATTCAGCGGGTTTGAAACACGTTTCTTCTAAAACTTTGTTTGGATGTTAATGAGTGAATGGGAGTATAGGATGTAATGAGAAATCTCTGGCCCTAAAAGAAAAACGGAGCTGTGTAGCAGAATGGTTGTCAAGGTGTATATTCAACTTACAGAGTTAAACAGATGTGTGAATGTAGCAGTTGAGAAAACCTTTCTTTGGAGAATCTGGACACATATATTTCCAGCCATAAACAGCATCTTAAGAACTAGAGGTAAGATCGAATCTAAACCACAGGAGAAGCGTCTGTTTCAAACTTCTCAGCTGTGTGTTCGTTCACCTTAGGAAGTTGCATCTATGATTTGACTCAGCGAGTTAGAAACACGTTTCTTCTAAAAGCTGCGTTTGGATATTCCTGATTGCGTAGGAGTATAGGATGTAATGAGAAATATCTGGGTCTAAAACAAAAACGGAGCTATAGAGCAAAATGATTGTCAAGGTGTATATTCAACTTACAGAGGTAAACAGATGTGTGAAAGTAGCAGCTGACTAAACCTTTCTTTGGAGAACCTGCAAATAGATATTTCCAGCTATAAACAGCATCATAATAATTAGCGGTAAGATCGAATCTAAACCACAGGAGACACGTCTGTTTTAAGCTTCTCTGCTGCGTGTTAGTTCCCCTTAGGAAGTTGCATCTATGTTTAGAATCAGCGGTTAGAACCACGTTTCTTCTAAAACTGTGTTTGGATATTAATGAATGAATGGGAGTATAGGATGCAATGAGAAATATCTGGCTCTAAAACAAAAAGGGGGATATGTAGCAAAACGATTGTCAAGGTGTATATTCAACTCACAGAGTTCAAAAGATGTGTGAATGGAGCAGTTGAGAAACACTTTCTTTGAGAGTTTGGAAAGAGATGATTCCATCCCTATACAGGCTCATAAGAATTAGCGGTAAGATCGAATCTAAAACACAGGAGAAACGTCTGTTTCAGTCTTCTCTGCTCTGTGTTCGTTCACTTTAGGAAGTTGCATCTATGTTTAGAATCAGCGGGTTAGAAACACGTTTCTTCTAAAACTGTGTTTGGATATTAATGAGTGAATGGGAGTATAGGATGTAATGAGAAATCTCTGGCTCTAAAACAAAAACGGAGCTGTGTAGCAGAATGATTGTCAAGGTGTATATTCAACTTACAGAGTTAAACAGATGTGTGAATGTAGCAGTTGAGAAACCCTTTCTTTGGAGAATCTGGAAACATATATTTCCAGCCATAAACAGCCTCTTAAGAATTAGCG
The DNA here is from genome assembly GCF_009761245.1 of Sapajus apella. Taxonomy (NCBI): domain Eukaryota; kingdom Metazoa; phylum Chordata; class Mammalia; order Primates; family Cebidae; genus Sapajus; species Sapajus apella. Next base: position 4,005 of record NW_022442248.1, read on the forward strand.
GTAAGATCGAATCTAAACCAAAGGAGAAACGTTTGTTTCAAACTTCTCTGCTGTGTGTTCCTTAAACTTAGGGAGTTGCATCTATGATTAGATTCAGCGAGTTAGAAACACGTTTCCTCTAAAAGCTGCGTTTGGATATTCCTGAGTGAATAGGAGTATAGGATGTAATGAGAAATATCTGGCTCTTAAACAAAAATGGAGCTATGTAGCAGAATGATTGTCAAGGAGTATATTCAACTTAGAGTGTTAAAGAGATGTGTGAACGTAGCAGTTCAGAAACCCTTTCTTTGGAGAATCTGGAAAGAGATATTTCCAGCCGTATACAGGCTCATAAGAATTAGCGGTAAGATCGCGTCTAAACCACAGGAGAAACGTCTGTTTTAAAGTTCTCTGCTGTGTGTTCGTTCACTTTAGGAAGTTGCATCTATGTTTAGATTCGGCGTGTTAGAAACACTTTTCTTCTAAAAGCAGCGTTTGGATATTCCTGCGTGAATTGGAATATACGATGTAATGACAAATATCTGGCTCTAAAACAAAAACGGAGCTAGCAATGTAGCAGAATGATTGTCAAGGTGTATATTCAACTTAGAGAATTAAACAGATGTGTGAATGTAGCAGTTGAGAAACCCTTTCTTTGGAGAATCTGGAAAGAGATAT
>NW_022442249.1:0-4661 GCF_009761245.1 Sapajus apella
GAAGATCATTTGAGGCCAGGAGCTCGAGACCAGCCTGGGCAGTATAGTGGGCCCCACCCTATGAAAAAGAAAAAATGCAGCAGTTCCAAAGCCTCCCATGGGAAACTTCCCATGATACGGGCCAGGCAGAGGCTTCACTGATGATCCAGCCCCTGCCATCTGCTGTCCTTTCTCCAGTCCCTTAGCCAAGTGCAACTCAACTGCCATTGATCATGGCCCATCCGGGGACACAAGGTCCCTTACATTAATGACTCTTCCCAGGATGGCAGGCACAGTGGCCCCTTGGTATGGGGTCAGTGGACCACCAGTGTCCCCTCCTTGCCTGGGAGATGTTTGCATGCTCTATGGAGAACATGCTGCTGAGTGGAAGCCCAGAAGCGAAGTTTTCCATAGGGGAGCTCAGCAACTGTTTCAGAAAGAGAAAGCCAGAAATAGGGGAGATGGCCTCCGGGAAGGGGATGTCTCCACATACCCAATAATTTGAGATGATTACAACAATAGCAGGTACATTTTGCACAGCATTTGTGGGGGGATTAGCTCTGCTCTCAGCCCTGTCATGATCTCACCAAATCCTCTTCTCTCTCTGAAATAAGATACCAGCATCACCATCAGCATCATCACGATCACCATCACCATCACCATCATAAACAACAATTATCATCATCACCATCATTATATTCACTATCATCACCATCAACACCACCATCATCACCATCATATCATCAGGATCACCATCACCATCATAAACATAACTATCGTCATCATCACCATCATTATATTCACAATCATCATCATCAGCACCACCATCATCATCATTCCCACTTCATGCTGAGGAAGCCAAGCCTCGTGAAGCTTACAGACCCCATGCTCATGAGACACCGTGATGAAATTACCAACCAGAGCAAATATCATTGCATGTGTCAACCGTACATTTGAAGATTAAAGTGAAAGTCGTTCTTGACCCCACCCTGTCCATTCCATCCTGTTCACCACATTCCTGTTTATTTCCAGAGAAACACTGTGGCCCAGGTCGAGGGGGGGATCTCTTCTTCCAGAGAGTTTCTAAGCTTTTACACTCATGCATCCATATGGATGGAAATAATTGCCCCCTTCACCATGGTTTTTACACACACACACACACACCCCACACACTGGAGCCATGTCTTCTTCCTTTCTTGTCTGTAGAATAGCAAGCCTTAGAAATCTTTCCACGTTCATATATGCAGTTCTACCACTTCTCATCAGCTGCTACACAAAATTCCATAATATGGATATAACGTAGGCTTTATTTAACCAAATTATGCTTGAAAGACACTTAAGTTTTATTTTTCCCCAAGTCTCCGGGATGACTGTTGACATTGCAGCACACATTCTGGCACCCGCCCCCTTTGCCCATGCTGAGGTAGACACTGAGAAGTGGAATTGGGAACCACGGCATGTGTGCACTTTTTGTGCTAATAGATGGGTCCAGATTGTTCTCAAGGAAAGACCATTCGGACTTCCATTCTCACAAGCAGCAAACACGAATCCCATTTCCACACATCTTGGCTAATACTTAACATAATTATTTTCTCATTTCTGCCCATTAGACAGAAGAAACGTATCTTGATTTCCTTGTTTGCCCTCCTTCCTACTGAGCTGAGCATTTTCTATGTTGCCCTTTCTCATTTCTCTCCCACAAATTGTTTATATCCTTTGCCTGAATTTCTGTTGGGTTGTTGATCTTTCTTGTGTTACTCTAAGAAGGTGTTTACAGATTGTAGGTATAATTTTTTTGTTATGCGTCCATAATATTTTCTCTGAGTCTGTGGCTAATCTCTTCATCACACCTTTACTGATACAGACATTTTAAATGTGGATGTAATCAAACCTATGCATTCTCCATTTTAGCCCTGTGTGTTTTTGTCTTGTTCAAGGTCTTTTGTCTGCCAGGCTACATTTTTAAAATATTTCCATCTACTGTTTGCATAGTTCTGTTTTCTATTTGGCTCATAAGTCTTTGTTTTGGAGAACTGTGTGAGGTTGAGGCTTGATTTTGTTTTTTCTCCCACAAAACAGGCAAGCATCTCAACACCATTTACTGACACCCATTAGTGTGTGAAACGGCTCCCTTACTGCATCTTAAGTTCATGGCGAATGCTCTGTCTCTGAGCCTTCCATCGGATCCTATTGACTCCTTGCTCTACTTCTGTCAGTGCCACTGTGTTTCATTCACAATGCCTTTATTAACTACTGAAAATGGGGAATCACTGCTCTCCACTCTTCTCTTCTCTCTCGTTTCTTTTGCACTACTTTTGCACTTATTCTTCATGGTGTATTTACAATCCATTTGCAAATGTCCCTATCAATGTGTGTGGAGCTAGGGATTGACGCTGCATGGACTGTGTGCATTAGAATGGGAAGAATGGGCGGCTGTACAGTCTCAGCTTCCTGCTGGGGAGTGGAGCAACTTCATCCTCCCTCTCTCGAGAGCAGGTTAACGTATTGCAGGAGAGTTTCACAATCACCTTCACAAAGATCTCACTCATTAATTAGGTTTCCTCGAGCAGGTGTTAAAGGTCTCGCTGCTATGTAAATAGAATCTTATGTATTGTACTGATCTTCTAATCAGACAGTGCTGACCAGGAAGATGTTTTCCATTTGCAATTATTCTTTTGGTCCCTATGATTTATGATGTTGGTTAATTAGGTTTTCTATGTAGGCCATCATATATCTGCAAATACTGTTGATGTTGTCTCTTCCTTTTCAACATCTCTGCTTATTTTTCCTTTGTCCTGTGCATTATCAAGGACCTGTATGAAATACAGTTTGGACAGCAGTGTCAGACACCTTTACGGGGTTCTTGATGTCAATGGGACAGCTTCTGATATATACATATTTTAAGACAGGGTCTCATTCTGTCACCCAGGCTGCAGTGCAGTGGCATGATCATGGCTCACTGCAGCCTTAACCTCCCAGGTTCAATCAATCCACTCACTTGAGCCTCCTGAGTAGCTAGGAATACAGGTACGCACCACCATGCTAATTTTTTTGTACCTTCTTTTGTGGAGATGGGGGTTTGCCATGTTGCCCAGGCTGGCCTTGAACTCCTGGGCTCAAGCGATCCACCTGCCTTGGCCTCCCAAAGTTCTGGGATTACAGGCGTGAGCCACCATGCATGAGTCACCATGACTGGCCCAGCGTCTGATCTTTCTAAACGACACATGAAAATAACCAGTTTCTCCCAGTTTTCTGAATGTTGCATGTTCATAATACCCTGGATTGCATTTTTGTTTAGTGCCAAAAAGAAGGGTTTCAAAATTAGAATCCAGTTTCTTGCAGACAAAAAGGATGATGGAATAAAATAAATCAGAGCTGTTCCCACAAACCCCAATGAGGTTCCTGACTCTGGGCAGGTAGGGGTGGCCTTTGCTCCCTGGGAAAGGAAGAGAGTCCTGGAGGACTCGGCGCTCTCGACAGCCTCTGAGACTCTCAGTCCTCCTCTGGGGGGAAACACAGCCAGAACCTGAAAAAACAAATGAAAATCCACCCGACCTGACCAGCTGCAGCCCCTCACCCCAGCCTGGGAGCTTCTCAGATGGCTCCCTTTCTGCCTGTAGCAACTGGTCCAAGGCTGGCTGCTGACAGAAGCTGGGCCAGGCAGAGCAAAGACTCTCCCCAAGGCTCTTTGTTTATTGATACAAAATAGACGTATATATTTGGGGGTGCAGTCATACAATGTGTAGTGATCAAATCAAGATACTTGGGATACTCATCACCCCAAGATTAAACATTTATCTTTCCTTTGTGCGGGGAGCATTCACATTCTTCTCTTCTAGCTCTTTTGAAATCTACAAGGACCTTGAACAGGTGTCATGAAGGGAATGCTGGAGTCTGTTATGCCAGAGGAATGGGGTCCGCAGCAGTCAGCGTGAGGCTCAGCCAGTGTGAATGCAGGACAGCAACGTCTGCCCCCACTCGCTATTCCAGCCTCAGCAAGACCCAGCCACGCCTGGCTCTTCCCTTTCATGTGGGCTTCCCTGACCTACGCCAGTGCGAGCTGCGTTTTCACCACTTTAAGCTGAAGCCGAGCCCTGACTGACACAGTTTTCGTATTTCCCTGAGAGCCGCACCACTCCTGATGATCCCATCCAAAGCCCCAGGAAGCTCTTGTTAGCAATCTTAGATTAAATTCACAGAGTTCTGGATCACAACAGGAAGCTGTGTCCAACAGGAAGGTATCCTGCTAACAGGCTCAATCACAAGCTCTGCAGAGGCGGGAGGTGAAAAAGGCCCCAGAAAGCCGGTTTCTCACAACGCCAGTGCTGCAAGTTTATCAGCTGCTGCAGGAGGTGGCTGGAGGCGGCGGCAGCACCTCGGTGTTCTCGCCTGGTCTTCACGATTCTTCTGTTTGGGGTTGCGTCCTCACTGCTTCTCTGTTGAGGAGCCGTAGTGTGGCTTACAGCTGTGCCATGAGTCTCCAGATTCAAAGACCACATCTCACCCTCCCTAAGCCCCAAGGTTCCCAGCACAGTGCCATGTGCAGAAAGGGCTTGAGGAGCACTTGCTGAGATGGGTGATAATCCTGTGGCATTGTTTCCTCTGCCCGAAGTCGCCCAGATGCCTGCATGGATTCTGGAGGGGCGTGTGTTGGACTCTGAAGGTTCTCTGAGCACATCCAG
>NW_022442250.1:0-4658 GCF_009761245.1 Sapajus apella
AAAATGTGGCACATATACACCATGGAATATTATGCAGCCATCAAAAACGATGCGTTCGTGTCCTTTGTAGGGACATGGATGAACCTGGAGACCATCATTCTCAGCAAACTGACACAAGAGCAGAAAATCAAACACCGCATGTTCTCACTCATAGGCGGGTGTTGAACAATGAGAACACATGGATACAGGGAGGGGAGCATTACACACTGGGGTCTGTTGGGGGGAAATAGGGGAGGGACAGCAGGGGGTGAGGAGTTGGGGAGAGAGAGCATGGGGAGAAATGCCAGATATAGGTGATGGGGAGGAAGGCAGCAAATCACACTGCCACGTGTGTACCTATGCAACAGTCTTGCATGTTCTTCACATGTACCCCAAAGCCTAAAATGCAATAATATAAAAAAAGAAAAAAGAAAAAGAAAAAAAAGAACCATAGGGGCAATATCAAAACGTGTAATAAACTACCAAACTATCTTCTAAAGTGCCTGTTCCAATTTCTTTTCCAACTAGTAATGAATGAGAGACTTTCTTGTTGCTTTGCATCCAAGCCAGCAACTGGTAGTGTTAGGTTTTTGGATTTTAGCTATTTTAATAGGGATGAAGTAGCATCTTACTGTTTTAATATACTTGTGGTTTCCTAATAGCATTTAATGTTGAGCACATTTGTAGAGGTGAGAGAGGATTTCCTTACCTTGTTCCCAGTTTTTAGGTGATAGTTTCCAGTTTCTCTCCGTTAAGCTATCTGTATATTTATTTGTGGATGTTCCTTATCAAGTTGAGGAAGTTACCTCAACAGAAAAACCTGTTGGGAATACAGAAAACCCGGTATTCCTAGTTTGCTGAAAGTTTTAAAAATCATGAATTGGTATTGAATTTTTTCAAAAATTTTTTGTCTGTTTCAACTGATTATGTTTTTTTCTTTAGACTGTTGATGTAGTGAATTGCATTTATCAATTTTCAAATGTTTAACCAGTGCTGTATACCTGGAACAAATTTCATTTGGTCATGGTGTATGATTTTTACTATAGATTGTTAAATTTACAGTATTGTTGACTGAATATGCTGGTGTTTTTTGAGAATTTTTACATCTATGCTCAGGATACAGTCTATAGGTTCCCATTCTTGTAATGTCTCTGTTTAGTTTTAGTATTAGTGTAATGCTGCTTCTATTTTGTGGAAGAGTTTGTAGAGTATTGGTATCATTTCTTTCTTGTTTGGTAGAATTCACCAGTGAAACCATCTGGTGTATGGTAACACTATACTACCTTCACAACTTTTCTATAAATCTAAAATATTTTAAAAATAAAAAGTTTATTAAGAATATAATTTCAGAATGTCACATCAGAAAATGCTATTATCTGCTAGTTGTATGTATGTGTATAGAGATATGTAGAATGATGGCTATTTAAGTATAATTATTTCAGGGGTAAGTATTTGTGTAATTTTTCTTTTCTTTTGATTTTATTATAAGCACGTGTCATTTTTATAGAAACAATTACTTCATTGTGTTTAAATAATGAAGCATAGCTGCTAATTATCCTTATGAATAATCGTGGTGAGATACAGCAAGTTCTTACACTACTCACCATATAATGGACACTCAAAATGATTATTACTAGTATTTTGTTATAAGAACTTTACATTCTGACACTTGCTCATCTCTCCAGTTTTTTTTTATTATTATTATTTTCCACCCTACAATGGACTCATCAGTATCAAATAACAGATGAAGTACGTGTTAAAACTTCAGCTATGTGATCCAGTATGCTCAGGTTTATAGCTCATGTCTGCTTCTGTGAGGCCATGGGCAAGTCCTTTAACCCTTCTAGACTTCAGACCCCTCATTGGCAAAATTGAAATTATCAATATTATCTGTCTCATAGGATTACTATGAGGATTGGATGAGACTCTGCATCTCTGAATCTTGGCACTTAAGAAAAGATAAATTTTTTTGACTACTTCTACAACTAACATCATTATACCATCACCTTTACCTCCACTACCACTCCTGCGAATACTACCACCCCTATATCACCTTCTTTATCACTATTTATGTAGGTTACTTTGCTTGGAATATTCATGTTTGCATTCTCACATTCTCCTATTCACTTTTCCAGTGGTATGCTAGCAAACATTTAACAACTGATTCCAAGAAAACAACAAAAGCCCTCATTTGTAAAATATGCAGATCTCCGTAGAATACTTTCATCATCACTCACTTCAAGTTATCAACATGATATCATTAAATATGAAATTGAAAACAGAATCAGTAGCACCATGATATAATATTTCTACCATATAGATTCATTAGAGGTAAACAACCTCAGGAGTATAGAAAATAGAAAAACATCAATATAATTAGGAAGTGATGAGTGTATTTTTAAACTTTGCTTATAATGTAATTTATTTAATTATTTGCTTCTATAATTTAATTTTTAACAAAGGCTGTGTTTAACAACCAGTTGCCAAACTTCTAAAAATTTAACAATGAACTCTCATGAGCTTCAACGTATTTTTACTTGTGACTGATTCTCACCTTACAATGTTAATTTAGATATTACCTTGTTTTAAGTATCCTTTATTGACTGCCACAATGGGTCAGTGAGTAAAATAAATGTTTTCACAAATAAAAAAATGGCTTTTAATATTATTTTTCATCCAAAATATAAAATTAGAATCAATATCATTCTCTGTCTTTGCCTAAACTTTTCTCTCTGAACTCTTTATTTATTTATTTATTTTATTGCATTTTAGGTTTTGGGGTACATGTAAAGAACATGCAAGATTGTTGCATAGGCACACATGTGGCAGTGTGATTTGCTGCCTTCCTCCCCATCACCTACATCTGGCATCTCTCCCCTTGCTATCTCTCCCCAGCTCCCCTCCCCCCACCATCCCTCCCCTATTTCCTCCCAGCTTACCCCAATGTGTAGTGCTCCCCTCCCTGTGTCCATGTGTTCTCATTGTTCAACACCCGCCTATGAGTGAGAACATGCAGTGTTTGATTTTCTGCTCTTGTGTCAGTTTGCTGAGAATGATGGTTTCCAGGTTCATCCATGTCCCTACAAAGGACACGAACGCATCGTTTTTGATGGCTGCATAATATTCCATGGTGTATATGTGCCACATTTTCCCTGTCCAGCCTATCATCGATGGGCATTTGGGTTAGTTCCAGGTCTTTGCTATTGTAAACAGCGCTGCAATGAACATTCGTGTGCACGTGTCCTGATAGTAGAACAATTTATAATCCTTTGGATATATATCCAGTAATGGGATTGCTGGGTCAAATGGAATTTCTATTTCTAGGTCCTTGAGGAATCGCCACACTGTCTTCCACAATGGTTGAACTAATTTACACTCCCACCAACCGTGTAAAAGTGTTCCTGTTTCTCCACATCCTCTCCAGCATCTGTTGTCTCTAGATTTTTTAATGATCGCCATTGTAACTGGCATGAGATGGTATCTCAATGTAGTTTTGATTTGCATTTCTCTGATGACCAATGATGATGAGCATTTTTTCATATGTTTGTTGGCCTCATGTATGTCTTTTTTTATAAAGTATCTGTGAACCCTTATCCTTCAAAATTTTGCATGAATTTTAAAATAAGATACACACACACACACACACACACACACACACACATATATATATATATGATTTTAAAAATTAAAACTTTTATATACAGATTTCAGAAAGGAACACCCCATATAAAGGGTGAACTAATTTTAGAATGGATTATACATTTAATAATACATTTCAGGTTTTCCAAACCGCCTTTTGCTCATCTCATCTAAGGTTTTGCATCTTGTGTTTGTCCTCCTATTCCAAAGTATTTTAGTATTGGAGGGATGGTGACAAATTTTATTGAAGGCTGCTTCTTGAAATGGCTACTCTCTCTACGTTTCTTTAACTCCCTTTATTGCCGGTTCAGGCCCAAGGGAGCTATTGGCTTTCAGCTGTTGCTAGCCCCAGGGTATTGCACAAGTCCCTGTTAATTTTCCTAAACTCTGCCTACTTTATTTTGTAAGCCTTCTCAAATTTCTCAAATTTGGTTTACCATCTTTTCCTGTAAGCACCTGACTGATATATTCTCTTTGTCAGACTTAAAAAAATACAGATGCTTTGTTATCCTTGCCAAATTTTAAAAATAACCTGAATTCTTTTTTTACTTGATGTTCTTTTTATCATTTGATTTTTTAAAACAAGGAAGTATAAAGAAAAAAATTTAATGCATCCAAAATCTTCTCTCCCCCCACCCATTTATTTATTTTATTGCATTTTAGGTTTTGGGGTACATGTGAAGAACATGCAAAATTGTTGCGTAGGTACACACGTGGCAGTGTGATTTGCTACCTTCCTCCCCATCACCTACATCTGGCATTTCTCACCTTGCTATCTCTCCAGAGCTCCCCACCCCCCACCGTCCCTCCCCTATTCCCCCCAACTGACCCCAGTGTGTAGTGCTCCCCTCCCTGTGTCCATGTGTTCTCATTGTTCAACACCTGCCTATGAGTGAGAACATGCGGTGTTTGATCTTCTGCTCTTGTGTCAGTTTGCTGAGAATGATGGCTTCCAAGTTCATCCATGTCCCTACAAAGGATACAAACTCATCATTTTTGATGGCTGCATAATATTCCATGGTGTATATGTGCCACATTTT
>NW_022442251.1:0-4658 GCF_009761245.1 Sapajus apella
GGCGTGGTGGCTCACACCTGTAATCCCAGCACTTTGGGAGGCCAAGGGAAGCAGATTAACTGAGGTCAGGGGTTCAAGAAGAGCCCGGCCAACGTGGTGAAATTCTGTCTCTACTAAAAATTAAAAAAAAATAGCTGGGCATCATGGCAGGTACCTGGATAAAAGTTTGCAAAACATTTCTTTTAAAAAATTGTGTTTTTTCATTATAGAGACATATATTGTCACTTAAAAAAATAGAACATAATATAGATGGAAAATTGCATGGAACACAATATTAACGTTCCATCTTCAACCTTCCTCTTCCTGCCTTGCCACCCAGTCACATTCAGAGGAAGCCAGTTAAATCATTAAACTGCTTAAATATTTGTGTTTTTTTTTCCTTTTTTTTTTCTTTGAGACAGAATGTCACTCTGTCGCCAGGCTAGGAGTGTAGTGGCATGATCTCGGCTCACTGCAGCCTCCACCTCTCAAGTTCAAGCGATTTTTCTGCCCCAGCCTCTCGAGTAGCTGGGATCACAGGCACTTGCCACCACGCTCAGCTAATTTTTGTATTTTCAGTAGAGACAGGTTTCACCATGTTGGCCAGGGTGGTCTCAATCTCTTGATCTTGTGATCCATCTGCCTTAGTCTCTCAAAGTGCTGGGATTACAGACATGAGCCACTGTGCCCACCTGCTTAGATATCTTTTGTGTGTATGCACAAATAAAACTTTTTGTCAGATTTGCTGTTTAAAATAAAAACTCGATATTATGTATCTGGGCATTTGTTCGTCTCTGAACTTACGTGTTTATGACATTATTTTTAATGGCTGTGTGCTAATTCATTCTAGTGGGTACTATAGTTTAATCACTGCAAATATTTTTCTAATTTTCCTTGTTTCTTACGGAGGAATATCTCTATCCAAATTTAATATTAATAAAATAGTTCATTTAACTTTGTGATACAAACTTTGGCATATTACTGTTGCTCTATTTTCCTCTAATGGTTTTGGCCTTGTTTTTATATATTTCAGGTCTACGGATCAATGGAGAGCTAATCACTGCCTACCCACAAGTTGTAGTAGTCAGAGTACCAACCCCGTGGGTGCAAAGTGATAGTGACATTACTGTTTTGCGCCATCTAGAGAAGATGGGATGCCGGTTGATGAACCGACCTCAAGCCATCCTGAACTGCGTTAATAAGTTCTGGACATTTCAAGAGTTGGCTGGCCGTGGTGTTCCTCTGCCAGACACTTTCTCTTATGGTGAGCCCACTAAGAAGCATGCATAGCCTAAATGGTTAACCACTCATAGTTTAATAGGATAAATTTACAGGCAGGAAAGAATATCTTATAGAAGTGATTTTCAGATAAAAATGATTACAAAATACTTCTGCTGTTTTTCTTAAATTTTTTTATTGCTTAAACCAGGTGGCCATGAAAATTTTGCTAAAATGATTGATGAAGCAGAAGTACTGGAGTTCCCAATGGTAGTAAAGAATACGCGGGGTCATAGAGGTGGGTATGAGTTATTGATAATGTATATAGTTTTGAAATTATACTTATTAATATGAGTGACTTTGAAGAATACTTAGAGGGAAATTGTTAGGTGCATGATACTTCAGGCTTACAAAAGGCTATGAGTTGTTCAGTTTGACTAGAAGCTATTTCTGTTTAGTGGTTATCTACAGATTTTAACATACATACTTAGACTGAGTCTCAAGTTAATGTCTGTATCTTCCTCCTCAGCAATGTAAGTACCCCCTGTAATTCCAGCACTTTGGGAGGCTGACACCGGCAGACCACCTGAGGTCAGGAGTTCAAGACCAGCTGGCCAATGTGGTGAAACCTCATCTGTACTAAAAATACAAAAATTAGCCAGACATGGTGGCATATGCCTGTAATCTCAGCTACTCAGAGGTAGGAGAATTGCTTGGATCCAGGAGGCAGAGGTTGCAGTGAGCTGAGATCACGCCTCTGTACTCCTGCCTGGGCGATAGAGCCAGTCTCTGTCTAAAAAAAGCAAAGAAACAATATAGGATCTTAGATCACTAACTCCAGTCATCCCCGTCTAAATATATGTAGTTTGAGGACTTAAATGAATAAGGTTAAACTATAAAACTTTGTAAGATGGCGTATGAAAATATCTTAATGACTTTGGATTAAGGTAGAATTTCTTTCTTTCTTTGAGATGAAGTTTTGCTCTTGCCGCCCAGGCTGTAGTGCAGTGGCGCTATTTCGGCTCACTGCAACCTCTGTCTCCAGGGTTCAAGTAGTTTTCCTGCCTCAGCCTCCCAAGTAGCTGGGATTACAGGTGTCCACCACTACACCCAGCTAATTTGAGCGTGTGTGTGCGCGCGCGTGTGTGTATTCTTAGTAGAGATGAGATTTCACCATGTTGGCCAGGCTGGTCTTGAACTCCTGACCTCAGGTGATTCACCCGCCTCAGTCTCCCAAAGTGCTGGGATTACAGGCATGAGCCACCATGCCCAGCCTAAGGTAGAATTTTAAGGCATAAAATGATACATAAATCTGAGTACAGTGACATACTTTTGTGTTTTGGCAGGGATAGCTGGATCAGAGTTCAGCTGGAACTGTTGACGGGTACAGACTGGATTTTTTATATTTGGCTTCTCCAGTAGGGCAGCCGAGAGTCTCAGGCCTCCTACAGTGAATGCTACAGTGAAAAAAGAACCTAAATGACTTTTATGATCTACCCTCAGAAGTCATAATAGAATTACTTCTGCTATATTGTCTTTTTTTGAGCAATCACAAGCCCTCCTAGATTCGGCCAATAGTGACAGATTTAGTATCCCTCCTTTTCCTTCCCTACCATGGGAGGAATTTAGAACCATATATTAAAAACAGCCACTTCCGTTGGCACAAAAACAGAGCAGCGGAACAGGCGTGAGAATTCAGAAATAAATTGAAGTAACATACTGCTATATTGCTATATTCTAATATAATATATTAATAAATTGTATAGTAATATATCACACATATGTTTCAATTCAGAGAGAAAATTTTGCTAGTGAATAAGGTTGACATTACTGGCTAACCTGGAGAAGTATAAATCTAGACCCCTGTCTCACAACATGTATCAAAATAAATTTTAGTTTGTCATGAAAGAGCTTGAGGAGTGATAAAAGGAGATTATTTACCTTTTTATATATTTTTGTGCTATTTCACTGTTAAAACAGTTCTAACAAGGAAAACTTTAAAAATAAAGTATAATTGGTTCTTAAAGAGCAGATTGGGATACAAGAAGATTGAGATAATAGGTATCATCTGCCCACAATTAATGACTTAATGTGTACTTTTATTCTTTTAAATCATATAGGTAAAGCTGTTTTCTTGGCTCGAGATAAGCACCATTTGGCTGATCTAAGCCATCTTATTCGCCATGAAGCGCCATACCTGTTCCAGAAGTATGTTAAGGAGTCTCATGGACGGGATGTACGTGTCATTGTCGTGGGAGGCCGTGTGGTTGGCACCATGTTGCGTTGTTCAACAGATGGGAGAATGCAAAGCAACTGCTCATTAGGTAAAAATAATGCAAGCATCTTTCTAGTATATAAAGTAACATTATAACTTGTCCAGTGAGTATTCATATGTGTATAACTATAGATCTTCTTAAGTTGAAAAACACATTTCCTTTTACAGGTAAATAAGATTTTTAAACATACCATCAATGTAATTAAACTCTAGAGTTATTTTTCTAGTAATATAATTCTGTTTCACTGAATCTTATTAAATCTGTCTTCATCCAAGCTCAATTTGTAACCCAATTTACACATGTATTGGATGTCTGACAGGAGTTAGAGATTCCTTGGTGACATACTTACTTTGTGTATGATTGGAATTCCTATAAGCTGTCCTAATACATTTTCCCCATTGGTCCAAACAAGATTGTTGATTTTGATTATTTTCTCAGCTCTTTTATTGTTAAGGTACATCAGAGCTTAGGCTTTGGGTTTTTATCCTTCTCTTCTCTGTTTTTATCCATTTCTTGGTAATCTTAAACAGCTAATGACTTTAAATGCCATTTCTATGTTTATTAGTTTCAAATTTCTGTCTCCAATTTAGGCTTTTTTCCCTGCTCCAACTCCAGGCTCATATAAGGAATTGCTTACTCAGTATCTCCAAAACTGGACTTCTTACAACGTATTCTACCTACAGTTATCTCCTTTTTGTTTTATGTATGTATGTGTGAGTTAATGAATGAATGAATGAATAACGGCGTCTTGCTTGTCACCCAGGCTGGAGTGCAGTGGCAGGATTATAACTCACTCCAGCCTCAACCTCCCAGACTCAAGCGATCCTCCTGCGTCAGCCTCCCAAGTAGCTGAGATCACAGGCATATGCCACCATGGCCAGCTAATTTTTTATATTTTATTTTTTTGAGACAAGAGTCTCACTGTGTCACCGAGGCTGCAGTGCAGTGGTGCAATCTCAGCTCACTGCAACCTCCACCTCCTGAGTTCAAGCAATCCTTCAGCCTTAGCCTCCTTAGTAGCTGGGGCTACAGCCACCTGCCACCACATCTAGCTAAATTTTTTTTTTATTTTTAGTAGAGACAGAGTTTCACCATGTTGGCCGGGCTGGTCTCGACCACTTGACCTCAGGTAATCTGCCTGCCTTGGCCTCCCAAAGTGCTGGGATTACAGGTGTGAGCCACCAC
>NW_022442252.1:0-4655 GCF_009761245.1 Sapajus apella
GGTCTGGCCTGGCCTTCCCTTTTGGCCTGGTCAGAACTTGCCTTGCCTTTTGGCCTGGCCTGGCCTGAACTTTTGTCCTGGCCTTTTGGCCTGTAATGGCCTTTTGTCCTGGCCTTTTGACTGGCCTTTTGGCCTGTCCTGGACTTTAGGCCTGGACTTTTGGCTGGGCCTGACTTTTTTGCTTGGCCTTCTGGCCTTGCCTTTTGGCCTGTCCTGGCCTTGCATTACTCTCCACTTTGTCCCAGGTGATTTCCTTCTTCTGATTATCTCTGCATGATTAGATACAAAAGTATCTAAGGATGCTTTTAACTGCCTCTAAAAGTATCTGAGCATGCTTTTAACTGCCTCTAAAAGTATCTAAGCATGCTTTTAACTGCCTCTAAAAGTATCTAAGCATGCTTTTAACTGCCTCTAAAAGTATCTGTTTTTAACTGCCTCGAAAACTATCTAAACATGCCTTTACGCGCTTTTAACTGCCTCCTTAGCCTTATATTACTCTCCATTTTGTCTCAGATGATTTCATTCTTATTATCTTTGCCTCTATTAGATACAAAAGTAAGTAGCTTATATTTGATTAGAATATGTGAGAGATTTTCTAAAATATTCTGCACTGCATTCTTTATTGGAGTTATATGAGAATTTCCATCTTTTGCATTGCAGCATCTTTTATTTTTAATTTGTGTCGGTATATAATACATGTATGTATTCACAGGGTAAATGAGACATTACACAGGCAGGCAATGTGAAATAATCACATCATGGAGAATGGGGTATACATCCCCTCAACCACTTATTCTTTGTATTGTGGACAATTGAACTTCACCCTTTATTTTAAAATGTAGAATTAAGTTATTATTGAGTATACTCACCCTGTTGTGCTTATTTTAAAAATAAAATTCTTTCTAACTTTATTGTTACACACTAGCCATCGTACCTTCCCCTCACCTCCCTGCCTACTATTCTTCCAAACCTCTGGTAACCATCCTTCTACTTTTTCATGTCCATGAGTTTGTTATAGCATATTTTTAAATTCTTACAATGTTTGCAGAAATAATTTCTCATATTTACTTCTTTTTATGAGTACAATATTACAGACAGTAATCTATTTGTCTGCTATTGGCTTGTAGGTCATAAAAGTTTGTGTTTGAGATTGTTGCCTGGCACCCCATGAGTTCTGTTTTCCCAAATAAAGGGGGACTGGAAGAAAATAAAAAATGTGTATACAGCTTGTTGACATAAATGGTTATCCTCAATCAGCTTCTTAACAGAGAGGGTTAGAAAATGTGGAAGTCGAAAAAAAGAAAAAAAAAAGAAAATGTGGAAGTATAGGAACACACAGTAGAAGAATTTTAACTGCACTTTTTAAATGATGTGGGTGAAATCAACATTGACGAAAGCACATAAAGTATGATTTTAGTATTATGAATTATACTTTTTGTCCTGCCCTAAGCTGTAGAAAGTGTTAGTGGGAATCTATTTAGAAAATATCTATTTGTTTATAGTGTTTTTGTTTTTCTATAGAATTGAAGGAGTCTTCCCCTTTGAGACTATCTTTAAAATGTCCCCATCTATCTAAATGTATTAGTGTAGTAGATGAATGTCTTGATATTTTGGGCATGTAGACAATATGCTTCCCTAGCTTTCTGTTAGAAGCAATGGTTCTTGCCTGTTTTATGTTTCATTAATTGCAACAGCAATAATCCTAGGATTTGCAGTTGTTTTAAGGGTGCCCTCTCAATCAATTTCTTTTTTAAGAAAATGTGATTCTTTTGACAATCAAAGATATATTTTTAATCATTTAATTTTGATCTAATCAAACCAAAAAATTCTCTAAGTTTAGAATTTTCTTATATGAATATGATGTTTTAAATTGCATTTATGTATGTATTTATTTATTTTGAGAAAAAGTGTCACTCTGTCACTCAAGCTGGAATGCAAGGCTCAATCTTGGCTTACTGAAACCTCCACCTGCATGCAATTCTGCCTCAGCCTTTTGGCCTGGCCTGGACTTTTGGCCTGGCCTGGCCTGACCTTGCCTTTTTGCCTGGCCTGACCTTGCCTTTTTTCCTGGCCTTTTGACCTGGCCTGACCTTTTGGCCTGGTCTTGCCTTTTGGCCTGGTCTTTTGGCCTGGACTGGCCTGGCCTTGTCTGTTTTCCTGGCCTTTTGACCTGGCCTGACCGTTTGTCCTGGTCTTGCCTTTTGACCTGGTTTCGCCTATCCTTGCCTTTTGGACTGCCTTGGTGTTTTAGCCTTGCCATTTTGCCTGTCCTTGTCTTTTGGTCTGGCCTGACCTTTTCGCCTGGCCTTCTGCCCTGTAATGGCCTTTTGTCCTGGCCTTTTGGTCTGGGCTTTCCGCCTGTACTGGCCTTTAAGCCTGGACTTTTGGCCAGGTCTGACCTTATCGCCTTGCCTTTTTGCCTGTCCTGGCATTTTGTCCTGGCCTTTTGGCCTGACCTATCCTGTCCTTGCCTCATGTCCTGGCCTTTTGTCCTGGTCTTGCCTTTGGCCTTGCCTTTCAGACTTGCCTGACCTTTTGGCCTGGTCTAGGCTTTTGTCCTTGTCTTTTGGCCTGTCATGGCCTTTTGGTCTGGCCTGGCCTTTTGTCCTGACCTTTTATCCTGGCCTGTTCTTTAGGTCTGGCATGGCCTCGCCGTGCCTTTTGGTCTGGGCCTTTGGCCTGGCCAGACCTTTTGGCCTGGCCTTTTGGCCTGGTCCGGCCTTTTGGCCTGGACTTTTGACTTGGACTGGACATTTGTCCTGGCCTGCCCTTGACTTTCTGCCTGGCCTTTTGTCCTGGCCTTTGTGCCTTGCCTTTTGGCCTGGCCTGGGGTCTTTGCCTGGTCTGGACTCTTGGCCTGGCCTGTACTTTTGGTCTGGCCTGGCTTCTTGGCCTGTCCTTTTGGCCTGGGCTCTCCTTTTGGCCTGTCCTGGGCTTTTGGCCTTGCCTTTTTGCCTGGCCTGTCCTTTTGGCCTGGCGTTGACTTTCTTACTGGCCTGGCCTTTTGGCCTTGCGATTTGGCCTGTCTTGGCCTTTTGGCCTGGGCTTTTGGTTTGGCCTGGCCTTGACTTTTGGCCTGGCCTTTTGGCCTTGCTTTTTGGCCTTGCCTGGGCTCTTTGCCTGGCCAAGCCTCTTGGCCTGGCCTTTTGGCCTGGCCATTTTGCCAGGGCTTTTGGCCTATCCTGGGCTTTTGGCCTTGCCTTTTGGCCTGGCCTGTTCTTGCCTTTCTTACTGGCCTGGCCTCTTGTTCTGGCCTGGCTTGTGCATGCCTTTTGGCATGGCCTTTTTGGCCTGGCCTGACCTTTTGGCCTGGCCATTTTGCCAGGGATTTTGGCCTGATTTGGCCTCTTGGCCTGGTTTTGCCTTGCCTTTTGGCCTGGCTGGGACTTGCCTTGACTTTTGGCCTAGCCTTGCCTTTGGGCCTGGCCTTTTGGCCTGGCCTGGCCTCTTGACCTGGCCTGAACTTTTAGACTGGCCTTGTGGCCTGGCCTTAACTTTTCGCCTGGGCTTTTTGCCTTTAATGGCCTTTTGTCCTGGTCTTTTGGACTGGCCTTTGGCCTGTCCTGGCCTTTAGGCCTGGACTTTTGGTCGGGCCTTTTTCACCTGGCCTTCTGGCCTTGCCCTTTGTCCTGTCCTGGCCTTTTGTCCTGGCCTTTTGTCCTGTCCTGGCCTTTTGGCCTGGCCTTTGCCCTGTCCTGGCCTTTAGGCCTGGACTTTTGGCCGGGCCTGACCTTTTCACCTGGACTTTTGGCCTTGCCTTTTGTTGTGTCCTGGCCTTTTGGCCTGTCCTGGCCTTTAGGCCTGGACTTTTGGCCGGGCCTGACCTTTTGGCCTTGCCTTTTGGCCTGGCATTTAGGTCTGGCCTTTTGGCCAGGCCAGACTTTTTCGCCTGGCCTTTTGGCCTTGCGTTTTTGCCTGTCATGGCCTTTTGGCCTGGCCTTTTGGCCTAGCGTGGCCTTTCGGCCTAGCGTGGCCTTTCCTTGCCTCTTGGCCTGGCCTTTTGTCCTGGCCTGGCCTTTTGTTCTGGTCTTGCCTTTGGCCTGGCCTAGCGTGGCCTTACTTTTAGACTTCCCTGACCTTTTGGCCTGATCTTTTGGCCTGGCCTAGACTTTTGTCCTGGCTTTTTGGAGTGTCATGGCCTTTTGTCCTGGCCTTTTGGTTTGGCCTGACCTTTTGTCCTGGTCTTTTATCCTGGCCTTTCCTTTAGGCCTGGCCTGGCCTCACTGTGCATTTTGGTCTGGGCCTTTTGGCCTGGCCTGACCTTTTGGCCTGGCCTTTTGGTCTGGCCTAGCCTTTTGGCTTGGACTTTTGCCCTGGACTGGACATTTGGCCTGTCCTCATCTTTTGGCCTGGACTTTTGGCCTAGCCTGGCCTTGCCTTTAGGCCTGGCCTGGTCTGGTCTTGACTTTCAGACTGGCCTGGCCTTTTGGCCTTGCCATTTGGCCTGTCCTGGACTTTTGGCCTGGACTTTTGGCCTGGGCTGGACTTTCTTCCTGGCCTGGTCTGGCCTGGCCTTAGCTTTTGGCCTGGCTTTTGACCTGCCCTGACCTTTTGGTCTGGCCTTTTGTACTGGTCTTGCCTTTTGGCATGGCCTGGCCTTTGGGCCTGGTCTGGTCTGGCCTTGCCTTTTGGCCTGGCTTGACCTTTTGTCCTGG
>NW_022442253.1:0-4927 GCF_009761245.1 Sapajus apella
ATGCTCAGAATAAACAGGAGAGAAAGATGAAAAGCAGAACGAAGATTTCAAACGTGAGCTTCACCTAATCCATTACTTTTCAAATGACCAGGCCTATCTCTGTAGCTGAAAATCACTTCATGTAGCATTTCTGATGTACAACCTCAAAGTTCAGCTAAGAAACTTACAAAGTCTCTCTGCTTTAACTTGGAGCACTGTGTGAGTGTGGGGGAAGGGAGGGGTGTTCTGCCCACTGACTCCTTCCCGACGTCGGTCTAGTTCCAACTTTCTCTTTTAACCAAGTCAGTGGCCGTCAATCCTGGCTGCACTTTAAAATCACCCAAGGAGTGCTTTTAAAAAGTACCCATACCTGGGCCCCACCCCAGACCAACCTAAGAAGTTTTAGAAATAATATGTAGTCCAGAATATGCAGAAACAGATCTTCCCTCTGCCCGCTTTTGAGAGATCTCAAAAAGTCCAAGTCACTGTGAAAAACTAAACATATTAAAAATGAATTAATACACATGCTTACCAACCTGAAGAAGAGTCTTACCTCTTCAATATCCTGGTGAAGTCCATGTTCATCACAAACACCTGAATTAAGGAGTTAAGGCAGCAGGTCTGTCCAATGTTGTGTAAACCAAACAGGCCTATAAGGGGAAGAGGAAAAAATGCTGAGGGCAAGCCCTGGGTAAAGAAGTTGACAAGGCTGGGCGTGGTGGCTCACGCCTGTAATCCCAGCACTTTGGGAGGCCAAGGCAGGTGGATCACCTGAGGTCAGGAGTTCGAGACCAGCCTGGCCAATATGGTGAAAACCCCGTCTCTATTAAAAATACAAAAATCAGCTGGGCGTCAAGGCAGGTGCCTGTAATTCCAGCTACTCGGGAGGCTGAGGCAGGAGAATGGCTTGAACCTGGCAGGCAGAGGTGCCAGTGAGCCAAGATTGTGCCACTGCACTTCAGCCTGGGCAACAAGAGTAGAACTCCGTCTCAAAAAAAAAAAAGAAAAAAAAATTTGACAAAAATCATATGTTTTTCTTAAATCTACAAAGGACATGAAATCCTGTAAAGTTCTCTTTGAGGCCACACGAGGGTTTAACTGTCTCTCTTACTTTTAATCAGTGAAATTGACCTATCCATGAAGAGGCAGATATACCTAAATAAGATGAGAAGACCCTATGGAACTTCAATTTAATAATACAAACTAATACTTTAAAAACCCACAGGCATTAACCTACTGTCAGTGTATTATAAATTTTGGTTGGGGTGACCTCGGAGTACAGCACAGCCCCTGAAAGACATATACCAAGACCTCACTAGTCTAAGTAAATCTACACTTATTGACCCAATAACTTGATCAATGGATTAAGTTACCCCAGGGATAACAGTGCAATCCTATTTTAGAGTCCATATCGACAATAGGGTTTACGACATCGACGTTGGATCAAGACATCCTAATGGTGCAGACGCTATTAAGGGTTCATTTGTTCAACGATTAAAGTCTTATGTGATCTGAGTTCAGACTGGAGAAATCCAGGTCGGTTTCTGTCTATTAAATATTCCTCCGAGTACGAAAGGACAAGAGAAATAGGGCCTACTTCACAAAGTGCCCTCACAAATCAGATGACTATTATCTCAATCTTACAAGTTACTACTCCTACCCAAGAACAGGGCTCGTTAAGATGGCAGAGCCCGGTAATTACATAAAACTTAAAACTTTATGATCAGAGGTTCAATTCCTCTTCTTAACAACATGTTTATAGTCAATGTATTTCTACTAGTTATTCCTGCCCTAATTGCTATTGCATTCTGAACACTCATAGAACGAAAAATCTTAGGCTATATGCAATTCCGCAAAGGCCCTAACATCGTAGGCCCCTACGGAACACTCCAACCAATTGCCGATGCAATAAAACTTTTTACAAAAGAACCCCTACCCACCGCATCCACCACAACTCTATACATAACTGCCCCAACCCTAGCCCTCTCCACTGCCCTCCTTTTCTGAACCCCCCTCCCTATACCATGTCCCCTAATTAACTTCAACCTAGGCCTCCTATTTGTACTAGCCACATCAAGTCTAGCTGTCTGCTCAATCTTATGATCCGGATGAGCATCCAACTCAAACTATGCATTAATCGGCGCATGACGGGCTGTAGCTGAGACACTCTCATATGAAGTCACCCTAGCCTTATTCTACTGTCAACCCTGCTAATAAGTGGTTCATTTCACTTACACTCACTCATTACAACACAGGAGCACTCCTGACTCCTACTACCATCATGACCCCTGGCCATAAGATGATGTATCTCCACATCAGCAGAAACGAACCGGGCCCCCTTCGATCTAACACAAGGCGAATCAGAACCAGTTTCAGGTTTTCCTACTGAATATGCTGCAGGCTCATTTGCTCTATTCTTCATAGCAGAATATATAAATATTATTATAATAAATGCCCTAACCACTACCATCTTCCTAGCAGCACCCTACAACGAAACTATATCAGAACTCTGCACAATTAATTTTAGAACCAAAACCCTTCTGTTAACTACTCTATTTTTATGAATTCGAACAGCATACCCTCGATTCCGCTATGACCAACTAATATATCTTCTGTGAAAAAATTTTTTACCACTTACACTAGCACTATGAACATGGTATATTTCAATATCCATTCTTATATCCGGCATTCCACCCCAAACATAAGAAATATGTCTGACAAAAGAGTTACTTTGATAGAGCAAATTATAGAGGTTTAAATCCTCTTATTTCTAGAACTATAGGAATTGAACCCAGACCTGAGAACTCAAAATTCTCCGTGCTACCTATCACACCATATTCTAAACAGTAAGGTCAGCTAAATAAGCTATCGGGCCCATACCCYGAAAATGATGCTTTAACCCTTCCCGTACTAATATCAACCCTCTAGCGCACCTCATTATCTCCCTCACTATTCTAATAGGAACCATAATTACGATTTTAAGCTCACACTGATTCCTCATCTGAATAGGCTTAGAATTAAATATGTTAGCTACCGTGCCAGTACTAGCTAAAAACACAAGTCCCGGCTCCACGGAAGCATCCACTAAATATTTCTTAATTCAAGCATCCACATCAATAATCCTCTTAACAGCCATTTTCCTCAACAATCTAATTTCCAGACAATGGACAATTAACCCATCCCTTAATCAAATTTTATCTATAAGAATATTAATTGCCCTAGTAATAAAACTAGGGATAGCCCCCCTTCACTGCTGACTTCCAGAAGTAACCCAAGGCGTTCCCCTAATTCCCGCCATACTCATTCTTACATGGCAAAAACTAGCCCCTGCATCAATTATCTTCCAAATCTTCCCGTCAATCAATATAAATATCCTCTTAATAATCTCAATCTTATCCATTATATTTGGTAGCTGAGGGGGACTTAACCAGACACAGCAGCGCAAAATCCCAGCTTACTCCTCACTCACTCACATAGGATGAATGGCAGCAGTACTAAACTGCGACCCAAATATTACATTCTAAGCCTACTCATCTATATCTTCTTAACAATCTCTACATTCATAACTTTTTATCTAAACTCAAATGTAACAACCCTATCACTATCACACGCCTGAAATAAACTCACATGAATAATACCCATAATTCCACTAATAATATCTTTAGGAGGCCTACCCCCACTAACAGGTTTTTCTCCTAAATGAGCTATTATACAAGAACTTACAAAAAATGACAGCCTCATTTTCCCTCTTACCACAGCTACATCAACACTAATAAACTCATACTTTTATGTAAGTTTAATAAAGTATAATAAAGATACTTTTATATAAGTTTAATATATATAAAGTATAATAAACATACTTTTATATAAGTTTAATATATATAAAGTATAATAAACTTATGCTTTTATATACGCCTAACATACTCCATCTCAATAACAATATTTCCCACATCCAATAATGCAAAAATTAATTGGCAATTGAAATATATAAAGCCATCACCACTTCTATCTCCACTTATGATTTCTTCCGCCTTTCTCCTACCTGTAACCCCGCTAATACTAATAGTCTAGAAATTTAGGTTAATAAGATCAAGAGCCTTCCAAGCCCTTAGTAAGTAAATTTTACTTAATTTCTGCACCACCCTAAGGACTGCAAAACTTTATTTTGCATCAACTGAATGCAAATCGATTACTTTAATTAAGCTAAGCCCTTCCTAGATTGATGGGACTTTAACCCACAAAAATTCAGTTAACAGCTAAACAACCTAATCAACTGTCTTCAATCTACTTCTCCCACCATCAGGGGAAAAATGCGGGAGAAGCCCCGGCAGGGTCGAAGCTGCTTCTTTGATTTTGCAATTCAATACGATAAATCACCTCAGAGCTGGTAAAAAGAGGGCTGCTCCTCTGTCTTTGGATTTACAGTCTAATGCTTACTCGGCCATTTTACCTTCTACCTATGTTCGTAAATCGCTATTTTCAACTAACCATAAAGATATCGGAACACTATACTGTACTTACTATTTGGTGCATGAGCAGGGGCAGTAGGAACAGCCCTAAGCCTCCTAATTCGAGCGGAGCTGGGTCAACCAGGAAGCCTAATAGAAGATGAGCACGTTTACAATGTTATTGTCACCTCTCATGCATTTATTATAATCTTCTTTAGAGTAATACCGATTATAATTGGAGGTTTTAGAAACTGACTTATTCCTCTAATAACTGGTGCTCCCGATATGGCATTCCTTCGAATAAATGATATAAGCTTCTGACTTCTACCCGCATCACTTCTTCTACTTGCATCCTCAACTCTAGAAGCTGGCGCCGGAACTGGCTGAACAGTTTACCCGCCCTTAGCAGGGAATATGTCACACCCAGGAGCCTCTGTAGATTTAACTATTTTATCACTTCACCTAGCAGGTATTTCCTCTGTTCTAGGGGCTATTAACTT
>NW_022442254.1:0-823 GCF_009761245.1 Sapajus apella
TATACACCCATTCACTCAGGAGTATCAAAACGCAGCTTTTTCGAGAAACGTGTTTCTAACTCGCAGGATCTAAACATAGATGCAACTACCGAAGGTGAACGAACACACAGTGGAGCTGTTTGAAAGAGACGTTTCTCCTATGATTTAGATGCGATCTTAATCTAATTATTAAGATTCTGTATATGGCTGGAAATATCTCTTTCCAGATTCTCCAAAGAAAGGGTTAGTGAACTGCTACATTCACACAACTGGTTAACTCTTTAAGTTTAATATACACCTTGACAATGATTCTGCTACATAGCTCCGTTTCTGTTTTAGAGCCAGATATTTCTCATTAAAACCTATACTCCCATTCACTCAGGAATATCTATACGCAGCTTTTTGGAGATACGTGTTTCTATCGCGCAGAATGTAAACATAGATGCAACTTCCGAAGGTGAACGAACACACAGTGGAGCAGTTTGAAAGAGACGTTTCTCGTATGATTAAGTTGCGATCTTAAAGCTAATTCTTCAGAGTGTCTATATGGCTGGAATTATCTCTTTCCAGATTCTCCAAAGAAAGTGTTAGTGAACTGCTACAATCACACAATTGTTTAACTCTGTAAGTTTAATATATACCTTGACAATGATTCGGCTACATAGCTCCGTTTTTGTTTTAGAGCCACATATTTCTCATTAAACCCTGTAGTCCCATTCACTCAGGAATATCCAAACGCATGTTTTTGCAGAAACGTGTTTCTAACTCGCAGAATGTAAACATAGATGCAACTTCCCAAGGTGAACGAACACACAGTGGAGCAGTTTGAAAGAGACGTTTCTCG
>NW_022442254.1:923-4654 GCF_009761245.1 Sapajus apella
GTGTCTATATGGCTGGAATTATCTCTTTCCAGATTCTCCAAAGAAAGTGTTAGTGAACTGCTACAATCACACAATTGTTTAACTCTGTAAGTTTAATATATACCTTGACAATGATTCGGCTACATAGCTCCGTTTTTGTTTTAGAGCCACATATTTCTCATTAAACCCTGTAGTCCCATTCACTCAGGAATATCCAAACGCATGTTTTTGCAGAAACGTGTTTCTAACTCGCAGAATGTAAACATAGATGCAACTTCCCAAGGTGAACGAACACACAGTGGAGCAGTTTGAAAGACACGTTTCTCGTATGATTTAGATGTGATCGTAAAGCTAATTCTTAAGAGTCTGTATATGGCTGGAAATATCTCTTTCCAGATTCTCCAAAGAAAGGGTTAGGGAACTGCTACATTCACAGAATTCTTTAACTCTGTAAGTTTAATATACACCTTGACAATCATTCTGCTACATAGCTCCGATTTTGTTTTAAAGCCAGATAATTCTCATTAAACCCTATACTCCCATTCACTCAGGAATATCCAAACGCAGTTTTTGGAGAAAGGTGTTTCTAACTCGCAGAATCTAAGCATAGATGCAACTTCCGAAGGTGAACGAGCACACAGTGGAGCAGTTTGAAAGAGACGTTTCTCGTATGATTTAGATGCGATCTTATAGCTAATTCTGAAGAGTCGGTATATGGCTGGAAATATCTCTTTCCGATTCTCCAAACAAACGGTTGATGAAGTGCTACATTCACACAATTGGTTACCTCTGTAAGTTTAATATACACGTTGACAATCATTCTGCTACATAGCTCCGTTTCTGTTTTAGAGCCAGATATTTCTCATTAAAACCTATACTCCCATTAACTCAGGAATATCTATACTCAGCTCTTTGGAGAAACTTGTTTCTAACTCGCAGAATGAAAACATAGATGCAACTTCTGAAGTTGAACGAACACACAGTGGAGCAGTTTGAAAGCGACGTTTTTCGTATGGTTAAGTTGCGATCTTTAAGCTAATTCTTAAGAGTCTGTATATGGCTGGAAATATGTCTTTCCAGATTCTCCAAAGAAAGTGTTATGAACTGCTACATTTACTCAATTGCTTAACTCTGTAAGTTTAATATACACCTTGACAATCATTCTGCTACATAGCTCCGTTTTTGTTTTAGAGGCAGTTATTTCTCATTAAACCCTATACTCCCATTCACTCAGGAATATCCAAACGCATGTTTTTGCAGAAACGTGTTTCTCCTCGCAGAATCTAAACATAGATGCAGCTTCCGAAAGTGAACGAGCACACAGTGGAGCAGTTTGAAAGATACGTTTCTAGTATGATTTAGCTGCGAACTTATAGCTAATTCTTAAGAGTCTGTATATGGCTGGAAATATCTCTTTCCAGATTCTCCAAACAAACGGTTGGTGAACTGCGACATTCACACAATTGGTTACCTCTGTAAGTTTAATATACACGTTAACAATCATTCTTCTACATAGCTGCGTTTTAGTTTTAGAGCCAGATATTTCTCATTAAACCCTATACTCCCATTCACTCAGGAGTATCCAAACGCAACTTTTTCGAGAAACGTGTTTCTAACTCGCAGGATATAAACATAGATGCAACTTCCGAAGGTGAACGAACACACGGTGGAGCAGTTTGAAAGAGACGTTTCTCGTATGATTTAGATGCGATCTGAAAGCTAATTATTAAGAGTCTGTATATGGCTGGAAATATCTCTTTCCAGATTCTCCAAAGAAAGGGTTAGTGAACTGCTACATTCACAGAATTGTTTAACTCTGTAAGTTTAATATACACGTTGACAATCATTCTGCTAAATAGCTCCGTTTCTGTTTTAGAGCCAGATATTTCTCATTAAAACCTATACTCCCATTCACCCAGGAATATATATTCGCAGCTTTTTGGAGAAACTTGTTTGTAACTCGCAGAATGTAAACATAGATGCAACTTCCGAAGGTGAACGAACACACAGTGGAGCAGTTTGATAGCGACGTTTCTCGAATGATTTAGATGCGATCTTAAAGCTAATTCTTAAGAGTCTGTATATGGCTGGAAATATCTCTTTCCAGATTCTCCAAAGAAAGGGTTAGTAAACTGCTACATTAACACAATTGCTTAAATCTCTAAGTTTAATATACTCCTTGACAATCATTCTGCTACATAGCTCCGTTTTTGTTTTAGAGCCAGATATTTCTCATTAAACCCTGTACTCCCATTGACTCAGGAGTATCCAAACGCAGCTTTTTCGAGAAACGTGTTTCTAACTCGCAGGATCTAAACATAGATGCAACTTCCGAAGGTGAACGAACACACAGTGGAGCAGTTTGAAAGAGACGTTCCTCCTATGATTTAGATGCGATCTTAAAGCTAATTCTTAAGAAATTCTATATGGCTGGAAATATATCTTGCCAGATTCTCCAAGGAAAGGGATAGTGAACTGCTACATTCACACAATTGTTTACCTCTGTAAGTTTAATATACACCTTGACAATCATTCTGCTACATAGCTCCGTTTTAGTTTTAGAGCCAGATATTTCTCATTAAACCCTATACTCCCTTTCACTCAGGAATATCCAAACGCAGCTTTTTGGAGAAACGTGTTTCTAACTCGCAGAATGTAAACATAGATGCAACTTCCGAAGGTGAACGAACACACAGTGGAGCAGTTTGAAAGAGACGTTTCTCGTATGATTTAGATGCAATCTTAAAGCTAATTATTAAGAGTCTGTATATGGCTGGAAATATCACTTTCCAGATTCTCCAAAGAAAGTGTTAGTGAACTGCTACATTCACACAATTGCTGAACTCTGTAAGTTTAATATACACCTTGACAATCATTCTGTTACATAGCTCCGTTTTTGTTTTAGAGCCAGATATTTCTCATTAAACCCTATACACCCATTCACTCAGGAGTATCAAAACGCAGCTTTTTCGAGAAACGTGTTTCTAACTCGCAGGATCTAAACATAGATGCAACTACCGAAGGTGAACGAACACACAGTGGAGCTGTTTGAAAGAGACGTTTCTCCTATGATTTAGATGCGATCTTAATCTAATTATTAAGATTCTGTATATGGCTGGAAATATCTCTTTCCAGATTCTCCAAAGAAAGGGTTAGTGAACTGCTACATTCACACAACTGGTTAACTCTTTAAGTTTAATATACACCTTGACAATGATTCTGCTACATAGCTCCGTTTCTGTTTTAGAGCCAGATATTTCTCATTAAAACCTATACTCCCATTCACTCAGGAATATCTATACGCAGCTTTTTGGAGATACGTGTTTCTATCGCGCAGAATGTAAACATAGATGCAACTTCCGAAGGTGAACGAACACACAGTGGAGCAGTTTGAAAGAGACGTTTCTCGTATGATTAAGTTGCGATCTTAAAGCTAATTCTTCAGAGTGTCTATATGGCTGGAATTATCTCTTTCCAGATTCTCCAAAGAAAGTGTTAGTGAACTGCTACAATCACACAATTGTTTAACTCTGTAAGTTTAATATATACCTTGACAATGATTCGGCTACATAGCTCCGTTTTTGTTTTAGAGCCACATATTTCTCATTAAACCCTGTAGTCCCATTCACTCAGGAATATCCAAACGCATGTTTTTGCAGAAACGTGTTTCTAACTCGCAGAATGTAAACATAGATGCAACTTCCCAAGGTGAACGAACACACAGTGGAGCAGTTTGAAAGAGACGTTTCTCG
>NW_022442255.1:0-1127 GCF_009761245.1 Sapajus apella
TGTTGCATAATACATGCTAAATAAACATTAGCTATTATTTATACAAAGTGATAAACAGGGTTACATAATTTTCTGGCCCCATAGCAAAGTGAAAATGTGGAACCATTTGTTCAGAAAGCAAAACAGAAAAAAAGTGCTGTTAAAGGTACTTTTAGAAAGCTTTTCTCCTTTGTGCTCTCTCTTGGCTTGTAATGGTGGTGTTTTATTTAATTACTAGACTTTATTTTTTAGAGCAATTTCAG
Organism: Sapajus apella; assembly: GCF_009761245.1. Classification (NCBI taxonomy): domain Eukaryota; kingdom Metazoa; phylum Chordata; class Mammalia; order Primates; family Cebidae; genus Sapajus; species Sapajus apella. Next base: position 243 of record NW_022442255.1, read on the forward strand.
ATTTACAAAAAAAAAAAAAAGAAAGAAAGAAAAAGAAAGAAACAAGAAGAAAGTGGAGTTCTCATATTACCCCTTCGAGGTTTCCACTATTATTAACATCTTGCATTAGTGTGGTATATTTGTTACACTGGAAAAATCAATATTGACACATAATTACAAACTAAAGTCCATCATTTATATTAGAGTTCACTTTTAATGCATATAGTTCTGCATGTTTTGAAAAATGCATAATGTCATGTATCTACCATTACAGTATCATACAGAATAGTTTCACTGATCAAAAAATATCCTTTGATAGCTGGCTAATCAGAATCCTTTGATTCTGATTCAGTCATATGCAGAAAACTGAATCTAGATCCCTACATTTCACCATATACAAAAATTAACTGAAGATGAATTAAAGAGACTTAATTGTAAGATTTTGAACTATAAAAATCCTAGAATAAAATCTTGGAAACAACATTCTGGACATAGCTTTGGGAAAGAATTAATGGCTAGATCCTTAAAAGCAATTGCAAGAAAAACAAAAATTGACAAGTGGGACCTAGTTAAACTAAAGAGCTTCTGCACAGCTGAAGAAACTATCAGCAAAGTAAACAGACAACCTGCAGAATGAGAGAAAATGTTCACAAACTATGCATTCAATAAAAATCTAGCATTTGGAATCTAAAAGGAACTTAGAGAGTTGAACAAGAAAAAAACAACTCCATTAAAAGACATGGGCAAAAGACATGAACAATCACTTGTCAAATGATGACATACAAGCCACCAACAAACATGAAAAATATGGTTATCATTACTAATGATCAAAGAAATGCAAATCAAAACCACAATAAGGTACCATCTCACACCAGTCAGAATAACTATTATTAAAATGTCAAAAAA
>NW_022442255.1:1137-3676 GCF_009761245.1 Sapajus apella
TCCCTATATAAACTTCAGAATCAGTTTGTTGGTCACCACAAAATAACTTTCTGGGCTATTTTATGAGATTACATTGAATCTGTATATCAACTTGGGAAGAACTAATATTTTAACAACATTAAGTCTTCTTATCCATGAGCATGGAAGATTGCTTCATTTATATGTGATCTACTTTGATTTCCTTCATTAGAGTTTTGTAGTTTTCTTTATGTACATGTGATATCTTATACATATTTTTAAAATATACATAAATATTTTATGTCTTTTGTTTGCTATTTAGTGTTCTTCTGAGTTTAAAAATTAAAATGTAAATTTTACCATTTATCTCATATCATGCAATTCCAGTTTTAAGTACAAATATAAAACATTTAAGTCCTATGTCGAATCACCAGAATTACACAGTGGAAAATCTGTACAGAATGTATGTTCATAAAAACAGTCCAGCTGATAAATGAGAAGTGGTGAAGAAACAGGCAATATGTTTTTATAAGGAGAATGGGATAAACATTTGAAAACTTTGAAGTCACTTATGCAGCCTGTTCTGAAGATATTTTCAAATCACTCTTTCTCCCTCCTTCTCTCATCCTCTATGCATTGATATATCCTTGTCTATGACCGTCTTTCTATCCTCTGAACACCTCCAAGCGCAGGCTTAGGTCAACAAAAGAGTAAATGAGAAAAAAACTAAAACCCCAAACCTCTTCACACAGGCTTAAGTGTATGATTAGAATATTCTTGAGATATCTACATGGCAATAGAGGAACAATAATAGGAACAATAGATATTACAAATATCTACAGTTAGATATTAGATATTATAAATATCTACAGTTCCTTTATAGGAATTCAATACATACTTGAATTAATTTGTGTTTTGCATATTTTTACTGAATATTTTCTATTTTCTACCTACATGTTAAAGTGATAGTTGAAAAGCACACAGGTTGATAAAATGAATGACTCAGTAAGCAAAGCTGCATTTGTATGGGGGTTTGGCCCATGCCCCGCAACACTAGGCTACTTGCTGGTGGGTTTCGTGATGGTGGTGAGTGATTTACCTGAATTCAGCCATCTTTAACCTACTCCGCCTTGTGGTTAGTGTGAGACCTTTTTAAGGTGGCTGGTGTGGCTTTCACTCTTTTGGTACTATGTTCTGATCTAGAGATAAAATAATTCACGGACAAAACCAAACTCAAAACCAAAACATTTTAAAAGTAGGCTAGTTTAATGTGAATGTAGGAAGACCTAGACAGCCAGACCCTTTTCTCTTGATCTCTCCCTTTCCTAAGCAGCTCCTTCACCTTCTTAAAGACTCAGCTGAGGACAAACCCCTCCAGAAAGTTTGTTCTGGTTTCCTGCTCTGTGAGTTTTGGGCCTCACCTTGTGACTGCCTCTATCAAAGAGCCTATTACTCTGTGTCTGTGCTCACTGGGTAGTTATTCCCAATGGATTGTGAACAACTGGGGATGGAGAGCAGGCACTGTATCTTGCATTTCTTTATTCCAAATGTCTTCTTATGCTGGCTATGGAATAGATGTTCAATAAATGTTTGTTGAAATAAATAACTGGTTCCTGCCACTAAAAACTTTAGACCGTTCACATAATATCTCAGATTGCAATTTCCTCATTTATAATCTTAGGGATTTAGGTCTTTAAGTCCCTAAAGAGTATGTGCATCTGGAATTATATTTGTTATCAAAATATTCCGTAAGAATTGCTCCACTTTTGACTTTCAAGTTCTTTTATTCAGGGGATTTTGAATATCTTTTTGGTTCTGTAGAACTGTATGTCATGCACAGTAGTTAATATTGGAGGTGGGAATGGGAAATAGCCCAGTAGTTACTAGCAAAGATGGCATTGAAGAGATTTCTTCATAAGTAATTGTCTGAATGATTATTTAAAAAAATCAATTCCGTATATACCTCAAATAAGTTTTTATTTACCTTTTTTTATTCCATTTGAAGACATATCAGCTTATGGAAAGGTCTAGAAGTATTTCCTTCTCTTGGCTTGGAGTTCCTAACATATCAAGTTTTAATAATATCTGACTTAGGACCACAAAACATTATTTAGCAAATATACAGTTTGTCTTCAAGACATTTGAGGAAAATGAAAATGTGAAGAAATAATTACTAAGCTTCCCCCAACATGGTTTACATTTCTATGTTGATTCAGTGAGTGAACATTGAAAAATCTGTATGGCTGTGAATCTAAGAATAGTAATACTTGATACAGACTCTGCCATGAAACAAAACTTTGTCCAGGCTTTTATCAAAAAGATAAGAAATGCAGCAAGTATGGAGGTTTCTAAAGAAACCAAAAGTAAAACTACCCTATGACCTGGCAATCTCTTTTCCGGGCATATACCCAAAGGAAGTGAAATCACCACCTCATAAAGATATCTGCACTTTCATGTTGATTGTGGAATTACTCACAATAGCCAAAATAAGGAAACAACCAAAGGGTCTGTCAACAGATGAATGGAGGAACTGTGGTATATATAGTATGATGGAATATTATTCAGCCTTAAGAAAGAAAAT
>NW_022442255.1:3686-4653 GCF_009761245.1 Sapajus apella
AACTGAGGTGAGATGATATCTCATTGTAGTTTCATTTCACATTTCTCTGTTAATCAGTGATGTTGAGCACTTTTCATATATCTTTTTGTCATTTGTATGTCCTCCTTTGAGAAATGTCTTATCAGATGTTTTGCCTATTTTAGAATAGGATTATTAGATTTCTTTTTCCTATAGAGTTGTTTGAGCTTCCTATGTATTCTGGGTATTAATCCCTTGTTAGATGGGTAGTTTGCAAATATTTTCTCTCACGTTGTCTCTTCACTTTGTTGATTTTTTTCTTTGCTGTGCAGAACCTTAAGCATTAATTTTTAGCTTAATGGGTTCTGCTTGCCATTTTTGCTTTGGTTGCCTGTGCTCATGGGGCATTACTCAAGAAATCTTTGTCTAGTTCAATGTCCAGGAGAGTTTCTCTAATTTTTTTTAGTAGTTTAATAGCTTTAGGTCTTAGATATAAGTCTGTAATTCATTTTGATTTGATTTAGGTATAATGTGAGAGACAGGGGCCTAGTTTCATTCTTCTGCATCTGAATATTCAGTTTTCCCTGCACCATTTTTTTGGAAAGACTGTCCTTTCCCCAGTGTATGTTCTTGGCACATTTGTCAAAAATGAGTTCACTGTAGGTGTGCAGATTTTTTTCTGGGTTCTCTATTCTGATCTGTTGGCCTATGTGTCTGTTTTTATGCCAGTTGGTACCATGCTGTTTTGGTTACCATCGCTCTGTAGTATCATTTGAATTCAGGCACTGTGATTGCTCTAGTTTCGTTTTGTCAGAATAGCTTGCCTAATCTGGGTCTTTTGTGGTTCCATATAAATTTTAATATTATTTTTTCTGTTTCTGTGAAAAATGTCATTGGTAGCTTGATAGGGGTTGTATGGAATCTGAAGAATGCTTTGGGTGTATGGACATTTTAATAATATTGATTCTTCCAATCTAAGAACATGAAATATCTTTTCATTTTTTGTGTA
>NW_022442256.1:0-609 GCF_009761245.1 Sapajus apella
GGTTTTTAATAAAGTACTCAGGAAGTGGTAGTTTTTAATGCAAAATGACAGGATTAAAAACACTGGAAATTAAGTTCACCAGAAGCAAAAATATGCTCCTGGTCCTTCAAAAATATTCTTGTTTTTATCACAAATATGACATTTTCTATTTAGTCTGAATGTTGACCACAAAAAGTGAAATATTTCTGCTGATAAAGGAAGGTTTTAAAACCACGTGATAAATGAACACAAGGAGGAGGGAGAGCTGTAGAACAACTGTGCTGTCATTTGCAGCTTAAAGAGGGAATGGACACAGACCACTTCCACGCCATACCATCAGCTGGGAACGTCACAGTTTTTGACCTTTGACACGTGGGGACTAGACTGGATGTCACTAGATTATTTTTGATGAACACGAGGTTTTCTAACTCTGCCATTTTGATTTTTCCAAAGGTTCCAGCAGATGGTGCTAGACACTATTCAGTGGCTCAGCTCTGGAGGGAGGCGTTTGCGCTCCTGATGAACAGAAAAGCCTTATCTCAGGTGAACCGACGGCTTCCACACTGAAGCATTCTTCATTTCTGTCTCTTTGCCCTGGCCTGCCAGATGCCCAGTTTTAGATATTGTGGC
>NW_022442256.1:619-4651 GCF_009761245.1 Sapajus apella
GCGACAGCGCCAGCCGCGGCTGGGACTGGGGGAACCTGGCGAGGGCGCCTCCCCACGGTTTCAGGATGGAGTCCTCCCAGTATCCTGCAAAATGGGAATGCAGTCGGAGTCGCAGTGGCCAAGAAGCTGCCTTTAAGTTCTCCGCGGGGACCTGGGATTGCTCCGCACAGATGACCTGCATTATAAGAGGGATGTTCACAGTGATAACATCTACATTAAAAACAACAACGACAGGCCTGGCGCGGTGGCTCACGCCTGTAATCCCAGCCCTTTGGGAAACGGAAGCGAGTGGATCACGAGGTCCAGAAATTGAGACTATCCTGGCCAACATGGCGAAACCCTGTCTCAAAAAAAACGACCAAAAAAACCCCACAAAGGTTTTCAGTAAACAACGTTATATGATAAGGAACTAGAAAAAAAAGAGCAACTATGCTCAAAGTTAACAGAAGGGAGAAAACAGATTACAAGAGAAACAAATAAAATAGAAAAGGAATAGAGAAAAAAAACTAAGATTTGGTTTTTTGAAAAGATTAATGAAAACAGCTTGACTAATGAAGAAAAAAGAAAGCATGCAAATAAATATAATAAGAAATAATAGACAATATTACAGCTGATGTCGCCTATTACTCGTATAATTTTATACGAGTTTCTTATAAACTGTAAATAAAATGGATTATAAGAAACTCGTATAAAATTATACTCCAAACAAACTGCACAAGCAAGAGGAAATAGGTACGTTCCTACAAACATACACCTTACCCACACAAAAACATAAAGAAATGGAAGGTCTGAACAGATCTTAAACTAGGATGGAAATGAAATCAGTACTCAACATTACCACCCCACAAAGAAAAACCCAGAAACAAGTCTTCATTGATGAATTCTGCCTAATGTTTAAAGAACAATTAATTGCAATCTTTCTCAATCTTTTTTTATTTTTATTATTTTTTTCTTTTTCTTTTTCTTTTTTTTTTAGTTTTATTCATTGTTATGAAGGAGTCCCCTGAAACATATTTTTATTTTTTAACTTTTTTTTAACCATCACTTGTCAGCAGGAACCTTCAAATCTTTTAAAAAATTGAAGAGAAGTCAGGCACAGTGGCTCACACCTGTACTCCCAGCACGTTGGGAGGCCGAGGCGGGTGGTTCATGAGGTCAGGAGTTCGAGACCAGTCTGGTCAGGATGGTAACATGCTTCTCTACTAAAAATAAAAAAATCAGCTGGGTGCGGTGACAGGTGCCTGTAGTCCCAGCTACTCGCGAGGCTGAGGCAGGAGAGTTGCTTGAACCCGGGAGGCGGAGGTTGCAGTGAGCAAAGATTGTGCCTTTGCACTCCAGCCTGTGAGACAGAGCCAGACTCCACCACAAAAAGAAAAATTTAAAAAATCGAAGAGAGGGCAACACATTCAAACCCCTTTCATGAAGCCAGTGCTGCCCTTATAACAAATCAAGACAAAGGCATCAAAAAAAAAAAAAAATAGAAAACTACAGGCCGATATTCCTAAAACATACAGACGCAAAAATCTTCAACAAATTACTATGGAACCAAATCTAACACCGTATTAAAAGGACCATCTGCTATGATTAAGTAGGATTTATTCCCAAGGTAATTCAACGTATGACAACTCGTGTGATACATCGTTTTCATAGAGTAAAAAATTAAAAAAAAATAATCATCTTGGCCGGGCGCGGTGGCTCACGCCTGTAATCCCAGCACTTTGGGAGGCCGAGGGAGGGTGGATCACAAGGTCAACAGATCGAGACCATCCTGGTCAACACGGTGAAACCCCGTCTCTACTAAAACTACAAAAAATCAGCTGGGCATGGTGGCGCGTGCCTGTAATCCCAGCTAGCTACTCAGGAGGCTGAGGCAGGAGAATTGCCTGAACCCAGGAGGTGGAGGTTGCAGTGAGCCGAGATCGTGCCATTGCACTCCAGCCTGGGTAACAAGAGCGAAACTCCGTCTCAAAAAAAAAAATAATCATCATCATCATCTCAATCAATGAAGAATCATCATCTGACAAAATTCAACACAGTTTTCATGGGAAATTGAAAACTTTTCTCTAAGACTCCAAAGAAGGCAAAAACGCCCATTCACCACCGCTGTTCAGTATAGTACTGGAAGGTCTAATCAGTGCAGTTAAGCAAGACAAAAGTAGCAAAAGGCATGCAAATCAGAAAGAAAGCAGAAAAACTGTCCTTGTTTGAAGATTACATTATATATTAAAGAACTCTGAAGATATTTTAAGAAGTCTATTAGAAATAATAAATAAATTCAATCATGTTGAGGACACAATATCAACATACAATAATTAAGTGCATTTCTATATACTATCAACTATCTAAAAAGAAAATTACAAAAACAATTCCATTTATATAAGTATCAAAACAAAATATTTAGAAATAAACTTCAGGAGGTGAAACATTTGTAAAATGAAAACTACAAAATATTGATTAAAAAATTTACACAAGGAACAAAAGAAGTAGAAAGACATTCCATCTTGATGGAGTGGAAGAAATACTCTTGTTAAAATGTCCATACTGCCCAAAGTAATCTACAGATTCAGTGCAATTTCTATCAAAATCCTAATAACAGTTTTACAAAAATAGAAAAAACCCTCAAAATTTACATGGAACTAACCACAAAAACCGTAAATAACCAAGTCAGTCTTGAAACAGAAAAGCAAAGCTGGAGGTATCACAATTCTGGATATGACAATTTATGACAAAACCACAGTAATCAAAACATTATGGGACTGGAATACAGGCAGACATGTTGACCAATAAAACAGGATAGTAAGCCTAGAAGAAATAAGTTCATGCACATATATTCAACTGATTTTTGACCAGGGTGTGAAGACTACACAATTAGGAAAGGTTTGTGTCTTCAGTAAACGGTGTTGAGAAAACAGGATATCCACATGTAAAAGCTTGAAACTGAGCCCTTTTCTTATACCACATATGCATTTACTCAAAATGGATTAAACACTTTAAAATATAAGACCCAAGACTGTAAAACTCCTACCAGAGAAAGCAAAGGTAAGAAGCTTCATGATATTGGTTTTGACAATGATTTTAAGGATAAAAACACAGGCAAGGAAAACAAAAATAAACAACTGGGACTACCTCAAACTAAATCATTTCTACACAACAAAGGAAAAAGAGCAGAGCGAAAATCCAATCTATGAAATCAAAGAATATACTTGCAGACCATATGTCTTAAAAACTGTGTAATATCCAAAATATATATATTAACAAACTTCTAGAACTCGATAGTTTAAGAAAAACAACAACCTAAAATCTCAATTACAAATGGGCAAAAGACTTTAATAGACATTTTGACCAAAGGAAAATACGCACATGGCCAATAGGCATATGAAAGAAGCTAAAAATCACTAATCTTCAGGAACATGCATATCAAAACAACGTGAGATAATACCTCACACTTGTCAGGATGGCTACTATCAAATAAAAAACATAAAACAACAAGTTTTGGTAATAATATGGAAACATTTTAACCCTTGCACACTTCCAATGGAAAAGAAAAATGGTGCAGCTGCTATCAATTACCATGTAATCCAGCAATCTCACTTCTGAATATTTATTCAAAGGAATTAAATTTATGATCTTGAAGAGATATTAGGACTCTCATGTTTATTGCAACACGGCACAGTACCTAAGATGTATGAACAATCTAATTTTCCATTGAAGATGAATGGATAAAGAAAATGTGACAGCCGGGCGTGGCGGCTCAAGCCTGTAATCCCAGCACTTTGGGAGGCCGAGGCGGGTGGATCATGAGGTCAAGAGATCGAGACCATCCTGGTCAACATGGTGGCACAGGCCTGTAGTCCCAGCTACTCGGAGGCTGATGAAGGAGAATTGCTTGAACCCAGAAGGTGGAGGTTGCAGTGAGCGAAGATCATGCCATTGCATTCCAGCCTTGCAACAGAGAAAGACTCCGTCTCAATTAATAAATAAATAAGAGTAAATATCTCCACAAGCAGTCTGTCTTCAATGTGTGCGCCCGTG
>NW_022442257.1:0-441 GCF_009761245.1 Sapajus apella
CTCTCAGCAGAAACCCTACAAGCTAGAAGAGAGTGGGGGCCAATATTCAACATCCTTAAGAAAAGAACTTTCAACGCAGAATTTTACATCCAGCCAAACTAAGCTTCATAAGCGAAGGAAAAATAAAATCTTTTGTGAACAAACAAGCACTCAGAGATTTCATCACCACCAGGCCTGCTTTACAAGAGTGTCTGAAAGAACCACTACACATAGAAAGAAACAACCGGTATCAGCCTTTCTAAAAAATACCAAAAAGTAAAGAGCATCAACATAATCAAGAATTTACATCAACTAATAGGCAAAACAGCCAGCTAACATTAAATGGCAGTATTAAACTCACATATATTATTATTAATTCTAAATTTAAATCAACTAAATCCCCCAATCCAAAGATACAGATAGGCAAAAAAAGCCAAAACCCATCGGTATGCTGCATCCAGA
>NW_022442257.1:541-868 GCF_009761245.1 Sapajus apella
TAAAGAGACTTCTCCCACACAATAATAGTGGGAGACTTCAACATCATTATTAGACAGATCAATGAGACAGAAAATTAACAACGATATTCAGGATTTGAACTCAGATCCGGAACAAGTAAACTTAATTAACGTTTTTAGAACTCTCCACTTTAAATACACAAAATATACACTCTTATCAGTACCACATCACATCTATTTACAGGTTTAAATGAAATATTGGTTGGCTGCTTGTTTGTTATTTTCTTCCCTCATTTTTTTTTCATGTCTCTATTATTAAGCACAATTATAGGCATACCCATTTTTAGACTGCATTCTAGCCCGGGCAAT
>NW_022442257.1:968-4650 GCF_009761245.1 Sapajus apella
AAATCCCATGGCTATTCCTCACTGGGCCTGCCTGCCCCCACCAGCTCACCCCATCTTTGCTATAACATCATGAGTTAAAATCACCTTCCCTTTACAGATGAGGAAACTGAGACACAGAGAGTCATGTGCTTTGTCCCAGTACAGCCAGCTGGAATTTGAACCTGTCTCTGCCTGGCTCCCAAGCCCCACCTTCACACCCTTACCCCATCCCGACCCTCAGGAGGTGTCCCCTGCAAAGGGACCCTGTGTGACCGTGGCCTCAAGTCCTTTCTCTGAGTCCTTCTTGCCACTGGTGCCCAGCCTGGTTGTGGTGTGAAATTCTTATAGAGCCAGCCCCCAGAGGCGACCCCGCCCCTCACAAAAAAAAAAAAAAAAAAAAAAGAATCCGAAACATTAGACACTGAATTGAAAGACATGAGTGTTGGCCGGGTGTGGTGGCTCACACCTGTAATCCCAGCACTTTGGGAGGCCTAGGTGGGAGATCACAAGATCAGGAGATCGAGACCATCCTGGCCAATTTGGTGAAACCCCATCTCTACTAAAATACAAAAAATTAGCTGGGCGTGGTGGTGGGTGCTTGTAGTCCCCAGCTACTCAGGAGACCAAGGCAGGAGAATCGCTTGAACCCAGGAGGCAAAGGTTGCAGTCAGCTGAGATTATGACATTGTATTCCTGCCTGGTGAAAGAGCGAGAGACTCCATCTCAAAACAAACAAACAAAAAACAAACAAACAAAACAAAAACATGAAGCTTTCCCCATACTTCTTTGAAGCAAAAGTAGGAGACCTAAAACTATCATGAACTGGAAGCTGGAACTCATGACTAAAAAAGAAAGGAGTCAAGTATCAGGTGAGGAAAAAAAAAAAAAAGAGCTGCCCATTTTTCCCTACCATGTGGCACCCCTGTCATCAAAAGTCAGCAATGGAGAATCTCCTTTGCATCAAATCTCCCTTATGCTTCGAATCTCTTTTTCCAGGCAGAGCTCAGTCCCTTTAAGGACTCATCTGATTAGGTCAGACTCACCAAAGATAATCTCCCTGAAACAGGAAATTTTCCCTGACTTCTTTGCAGGGGGTGGGAACTGGCATGCAGGCACTGGAGCTAGCCAGCCTCTTTGACTGGCTTCACATGCTTGCCCTCCAGCCCTAGTGAGAGGGGGAGCACAGCTGAGTGGGTGCAGGAGCCAGGGAGAGTGCTTCTGGGCACCAGCAGGAGCAAAACTTTGTGCAGGCCCCATGGCAGCATCTAGAGGGGGAGTACCTGTGACCCCTGAAGCCCTAGAAGGAGTGTTACAGTTAGTGCTCTTTTAGTTTTGCTGTCCTCAGGTGGCTTATGTGTTTAACAGCTAAGTGGAGCCTCTGCCTTTTTGATAGGGTAGAGGGTCAGTGTGATAGCCCTCTGTATCTCAAGCTCCTGCCTGGCATCCAGGAAAAATCAGGTTTCACAAATGAATTTAAGGATAGTAAATGTAGGGGATTTTATTGCCAATGGAAGTGGCTCTAAGCAGGAAGGGGAGCTGGAAAGGGAATGGAATGGAAAGATATTCTTTCCTTGAAGTCTGGCTGTCTCTGCCAGGACTCTTCTCCAAAGTCCCGCATCAAGCCATCCCTCTGAAGTCAAGCTGCTTCTCCCCTATGTCCACCTGTTTCTTTTTCTCTCAATGTTCGGCTGTTTTTTTTTTTTCTCTGCCAGCCAGGTCAAGGTTTTTTATGGGTACAGGATGGGGAGTGGGGCAGGCCATGGGTGGTTTTGGAAAAGGCAACATTTAAGTGGGAAAACAGGAATGCATATTCTCACTCTGAACCGTGGTCCTGGGCTTGAGGGTGGGGCCCTTTCTGGGAACTCACCGTTTTCTGCATAGAATTTCTCTGGTCCTGTCCCTATCATCCTTACCTTAAGGTCAACTGATTTGGGCCTCAAATTTCTCCTGCAAAATCCCTTCACAGTAGTGCCTAGGATAGCGTTCGATTGAAAAACTGGGAAAAGGTGTGTGCACATTAGTAGTGGTGCAGTATCTTGAAGGACATCTTAGAATTATACCTACTACAGTGGAAGGGCAGGGCCTAGGATCTGACATGGGAAACAAGCAGCTAGAGTGTTTTCTACTCATTAAAAAAAAATATCTAAACACATGCAGATTGTGAGAGGACATATCCTGGGTATCTGTCAATGCTGGTTAACCTCATAGAAAGGAACTTTGCCGAAGGCTTGGGAAACCTGCCTCTGCCACTATGTAATTATGTGATCTTGGTCAAATCATTTAACTTCTCTGGGTTTGGAGCTGAGAGGATTGAATGGATCAGGAATTCCCTACCAGGCAGGAAAGCAGGAGAAAAGCAGCTACCCTGAAGTCATCTGGGGAGCTTTTTCAAAGCAATCATTTCTCCTTCCTTCCCAAGATGTTGTAACAGTGTTGGGAGTGGGGAGAGAAAGGTTGAGAAGGGAGGCATGAGTATGTGCTGTGTGGAATTGTTCCTCAGGTCATTCATTCATTCACTCATTCAACAAGCATTCAAAGTAGATGACCATCTACTTTGTGTCAAACACTGTCTTAGGCACTGGGAATGTTAGAGTTGTAAACTAAAAATAAAATTCTAAGCCCCTCAACCAACTAAATGGTACCCCTGCCTGGCCCAGGAGATCCCAAAGAAACCTGAAACACTAGTTCAGGCCACTGGAAGGTGAGGGTAGAGTAGGACCTGCCTCCTTTAACCTCCTCCCTTTGGAGTTTAGGCACAACTGACTAGCATTAACGTTAAAACAGAGATCTTAAGACTGACAGACTCTTTGTAGCAGTAATGTAACCAAACCCAGGTTCAGCTGCTCACCCCCTGGAAAGCCAGGCAGGTGAGACAAGAACTGGTGGGAAGAAAAGCAGGTTTCTTTGGAAAGCCAGCAAAACCAAGAAGATGGTGGACTATAGTCATAAAGACCATCTTACATTTTAATTTTTTTTCATAGGGTTTTTAAAGAGAAACTTGATATGGGAGACATGTGGGACCAGTGCCAGGTGATGGGTCTGTGTGTGTGTGTTCTGATGGCTATCTTGGGTAGCGGCCTATCTGGAAGTATGATTGGCATTATCTTGTCTTGGGGCAGAGAGTGGTGGACTAATTGTTTGAGACTCCTCCTAAGCATGTTTCAAGATTAGCTTCTGAAATTTCTTAAGCAAAAACATAATTAGATAAACATGTATTACTGGAGGGGTGTGTCTAGAGAGGGAAGGAATAAAAGGGTGAGTGAGGAGGGAAGGAGAAAAAGAAAATGTGTGATTAAAAAATATTTTTAAAATTGGGGTCTCCAGTTACAATAAATACCAAATTCTAACCCAACTCTGGTATAGCATTGCATGGCAGATAGCAGGCCTTGAAGGAAATCAAGGTATTTTACACCCAAATATATTTATTTGACATATTTTGAAATGGTCCTGCAAAGCTGTCTCTTGTGGATGGGGGACTGGAATTTGCATTCTGTAGAGAATCTCCTTCCCTTACTACTTTGTTTTTTTTTTCTTCTGGAGAGCCTGACACCTTTTAAGAAACACTGGCTGCCTATTCTCTCTGAAGCCTGCTACCTGGAGGCTTTATATATCTACTTAAGAACCTTCGCTTCACAATCTCCCTTATCTTAACTCAAGCATTGCCTTATGCTGACTTTAAACTCTTCAGGCAAAGCTCAGCTCT
>NW_022442258.1:0-4649 GCF_009761245.1 Sapajus apella
CCTGCGTCTTCTCTGTGAAGCGCCTGCAGCACAGCTAGCCCTGCCTGCCCCTCTGAGGCTGGTGTGGAGCTCCCTGCCGCCCAGGCTGCAGCTGTGTTCACCCTGCCCGGAAAGCCTTCTCTCTTGGCGCGCACAGACCCCAGTCGGTGGGCTTAGGTTTCATCACGTTGTTCCTAGGCCTTCTGGGGATCCAGGCAATCTTGCATACTTGGATTTTCAGCTGAGCTTCCAAGGGGCAATGATTGTGTCTCAGGCATTCTGTGTTTCTCAGCCCCTAGCATTTGAAGAAACTAATTCTAGCTGGGTGCGGTGGTTCACGCCTATAATCCCAGCACTTTGGGAGGCCAAGGTGGGAGGATTGCTTGAGCCCTGAAGTTCAAGACCAGCCTGGTCATGTTGGGATGCACCTGTGGTCCCAGCCACTCAGGAAGCTGAGGTGTGAGGATTGCTTGAGCCTTCACTGCGGATGGAGGCTGCAGTGAGCCATGATCATGCCACTGACCTCCAGCCTGGGTGACAGAGCGAGACACTGTTGCATCTCAGACTTGTTCTCCCACCTTACGCAGGTGTATAGGTGTGGATGACACCCCCCACGGGCGCTGAGGAAGGAGAACTGTCCAGACCCCAGGCACAACTAGTGCCTGAAGGATATCTTAGTTTATAGTGTTATTGCTCAGCTGTTTCCTTTATATAATCCTTCATATATAATTATATATTTGTTTATAGAATTAGTGACTGAAGTGTAACTTACTGCCTACTTATATTTAGCATACTTAGTTCTATATAATCTTTCTATATAATCATATAGGTATTGTAGTCGGAGCTGTACTGACACATTTAGTGCTGATTTATATAATCCTTCTATATAACTATATAGTAGTTTGTAGTAGGAGGAATGCCTAGAGCAGTCACAGAACAGAAGCAGTACATGGGAAAACAGCCAGACCAGGACAAGAACCAAAGATCCAGGCAGTGGTGTCCCTGCCTGAAAGGGCATACGCTGTATCGCAGGCTTGGAGCAAGAGCCTCTCCTCCTGATAAAGGAGTTGTAGTACGTTGCATTCAGTTCCTGTGGAAAGTAGGCCTCAGGCCTGAGACCCTGGAAGTAACCAAGGGAGAAGAACCCCTCTGGTGTGACCAGTCACGGCAGCTGTACACCCTGTCAGTCTTTTCTCACTTCTGTGCTAGCTCAAAGAATCCTCCCATAAATATCTTAAGAGAAGAGCACAAGCCTGTCAGCTCCCACTGCATTAAGCTTACAGTATCCTTCTATTAGAAATCCTTTGAAGTCTCCAGTCCCCAGATAAGAAGTGTTGCACATGACACCTGTTGCACACAGCCCACCTCCTTGCCTCGGTGACCTAATGGAGGTGGACCCCTTTTCTGTACACGACCCTCTACTACTGCGCATGGCATAGCCCCCTGCTGTGCACAGCCCACCTCTCTGCCCAGGTGACATAATGGGGTGGTCCCCTCGCTTGTAAGTCACGTGATTATGTATGCCCTATTACTAAGCCTATAGATAAGACCTCACTCACGACCCTGCCCCCTGCTTGTACCTAATAAATACAGATGCTCTTGGGCATTTGGGGGCTGCCACTGATCTCCGCTCACAGGTGGTATGGCCCCCCCAAGTCCTGATGCTCTTCACCAGTTCTTCAGTGTCCTGTCTCTTAACCTCTTGGATTCTGCACCCCAACACAGCATAAAGGACACCCCACGACCCTGTGGGGTCTCCACAGCCCTACATCTGGCACCCATCATGTGGGTGCCCTAGATACAGGTACTGGTGTTGAGTCAGATTTCTCTGGTTGCTATGGTTTCAAGGTCACTGGATGGTAACTATGCAGCTTGGCTGGTACTTTGTCCCTATGCTTTCCCTCAAACTCTAAACTGACCTGAGAAACCCCTAATCTGACATGCAACTAGACCTCTATGCTATATTTCCAATTGCCATCTTGGACACCTCTACCTACATTTTGCAGGGACAGCAACGTGTCCCAAACCGCAATCATGTTCCCTTGCAAGCACGCCCTCCACTTGCACCCCTTCCTCATCATTCACTGGGCTGCCCAAACTACAGCCGTGAGCATATGCCTTTTCTCCTCAACTCTGGCTCTCTGCCGTGTCAGCCATCCTTCCCCCCGTTGCTGTGGAGATGCCTCCCCAGCACACACCCCAGCCGTAGCTGGATCCGATTGCCCCTTCTGCCTCCTGCTTTTACTCCCACCCTCCCCTCCCTCTCCATACTCCTGCCACTGATGTCTTCTAACATGCAAATGTGCGTACATCGTTCTCCACTTTCATACCTGTCAGTGACCCTAAAACGCATTCAAAAAGAAGTACAATATCTTGGCAAGGCATACCAGTCTTAATTCAGCGTCGCTGTTCCTTCAGTCTCATCTCCGGCCGTAACAAAACGTCCTGTGCAGCGCTCCATCATGCTTCCAAGCCTGACCCCCCTCGCCCCAGTCCTGTAGACTCATCACATGTCATGTCCTTCTGATTGCTGGTTTTCTTCTGTTTCCATCCAAGCATGTGAATTGCTTGAGGACAAGGGTAGTGCCTTGAAATTTCTGGCATCATGCTTTGCACATAGTAGTTATCCAACAAATATGTGTTGAATGAATGAATTGTATGCAACACCAGATCAGGAGCTGTGATACAAGGATTTTAGTGGCACAGGCTTGTCTCGGAGAAGCCTCTCAGCCTCTCTTAGAGTTCATGGCCAAAAACCAATAGTTTCAAAGTTACTCCTTTTTGTTATGGATAGATCCTGGGCTTACTAAATTAAAAGCATCTATTTTATTTTTAAAATGTTATTAACTAGGGGCATCGCTCCACCCCCAAAAGTTTTTTTTAACTATTTCTTTTGGAGAAACCATGAACCCACTTAAATGATTAATTAAAAAGCCATTTATTCTGCACAAATAGCTGTTTGAAGCTGTCCTGCTTACCTACAGATATTTGTCTAAGGGCCCACAGACATTCAGACACCCGCAGACAGAACTTACTTCCTGTACCTCCCACAACATTTCTCACTTAAGATCTTTTTTTCTTACCCCCTGTCTTTCAGCTTTCCCATTGCAGAGCTCTGAGAACAACGGAAAATGCTTTGCCTGGCAACTTCCAAGAACAAGCACCCCGGGGCTAAGAGAACGAATAATTTGTTAGCTGCCAGTTAAGATACAGCTCCTTCATCATCACAGGTGAAGCACCAATGCCTCTCACACGTGAAATGCGTTCACTCCCAGTCTTAGTACCTAATGCATTTCTGCAATCTCGGACGCCTGTCATTAGCCTCTCCAATAGTTTTGGGCACGAGGTGGACTACGAAAGTAGTGTATTAAAAAGTTAACGTTTAAAGAAAAAAAAAAGTTAACGTTTTTCCCTTGGATGCCCTCTCCCCACAGCTATTAACGAGGTGAGAGAAATCAGGTGACTCCCAGTCATCCTGCAGCGGTTTGCTCACCACTTATGTTCAAGACAAATTAAAGAATAAAAATAAAATCCTATTGGCTCAGCGGCCTCCAAGTCCTCGAGGCCGGGCTTCGGTGGGCGGGGCCGACGCCGAGGAGAGCGACTACACAAGTGGGCGTGACCTCGCGGGAGGAGCTGCAGAGGAGGGGGCTCGACCGGGGAGGGCCGAGACTGTCGGGTGGGCGGGACCTCGCGGAGTTGCTGCTGGGAGCGTGACCCACCAGAGAGGGGACGGGCTGTCAGGTGGGCGGGACCTCGCGGAGGGGCTGAGTAGGGCGGGACCGACCAGGGAGGGCGGGGCTGTAGGGTGGGCGGGACCTCGCGGGAAGCGCTGCGGAAGGCGGAGCTGGTCGAGGGGAGAAGCTGGTCGAGGGGAGAAGCTGGTCGAGGAACAGGAGCTGATCGAGGGGAGGAGCTGATCGAGGGGAGGGGCTGATCGAGGGGAGGGGCTGATCGAGGGGAGGGGCTGATCGAGGGGAGGAGCTGATCGAGGGGAGGGGCTGATCGAGGGGAGGGGCTGATCGAGGGGAGGGGCTGATCGAGGGGAGGGGCTGATCGAGGGGAGGAGCTGATCGAGGGGAGGGGCTGATCGAGGGGAGGGGCTGATCGAGGGGAGGGGCTGATCGAGGGGAGGGGCTGATCGAGGGGAGGAGATGATCGAGGAGAGGGGCTGATCGAGGGGAGGAGCTGATCGAGAGAACGGACCGGTCGAGGGGAGGGGCTGGCAGGGAGGCGGGGCCTAGAGGAGGCCCGCGAAACTACCGCACCCTTGGCTGCCGAGCCTCCCCGTGCGCTTCAGTGCACAGCGTACGGGGCACCCTTGTCTGCAGCGAGAGCCGCAGCGGTGAGGGAGCAAGACCAAGAGGCCACTGTTCGCGCCTCGCCGGCTGCAGAAGTTGTTGCCATACATTTCAAATGTGCATTTCCTACGTCTCACGCTCTGTCTTGCGCCTCCACAGCCGGCCACGGCCCTGTTACCCCAGTGGCAGCTACACGCTTCCTCCCCTCACTCGGCTCGGCCCTGCCGTCAGCCCGGGCCCTGAGAACTCGGCCAGCCTGATGCCGGTGCGCGGCGACTGGTGACGGAAGGCGGGGGTGTGAACGGGACGCGCGGAGGGAGTCGGGGAAACGGGGAGCGTTAGGACACGTGGGGACGCGTCGACCAATGG
>NW_022442259.1:0-4647 GCF_009761245.1 Sapajus apella
AAAGAAAGAAGAGGAAGAAAGAATCCTCCCTTAGAGCCTCCAGAGGAGGTGTGGCCTTGCCGACACCTGACTTCTGGATCCAGGAACTGTGAGAAAATAAGTTTCTCTTGTTGAAAAGTCACCAAGTCCGTGGTGACTTGTGGCAGCCACATGTAACTAATACAAAGGGAATGTTTGCAGAGTGAATCCCAAAAGACAAGATGCTAGGTTCCCTAGCATCTCAGAGCCCCAGGCTACACCCTCTACTTACCACCTTCTCTGGACAGTTGACCCTTGGTGTCCGAATCTGGACCTCAGGGGCCGGTGGGGGCACCTGCCAGGACTTAGGCCCGGCTCCTGAAGTGCTGGGACTCCCATCATCAACACTGGCAGCCTCACCCTCGCCCTCACTGCGGCTGCCCACACCGGCCTGGGCCGCCACTGCCCGGTCCTCAGCCCCTTCGGGATTGGAGCGAGTGCGGGGCCGCGGCTCTGCCGAGTGCTCCTCTTCTTCCTCCTCCTCTTCAGTGGGGCTACTGGGCTCTGCCACTTCCATGGCTCCTGTGTGGCTGGATGGGACACGGACAGGGGAAGCCAGAACACTCCCCTTGGGAGTTTTAAAAACATTTAGTTACGGCTGGGCTGGGTGGCTCATGCCTGTAATCCCTGCACTTTGGGAAGCCAAGGTGGGCGTATCACCTGAGGTCGGGAGTTCGAGACCAGCCTGGTCAACATGGAGAAACCCCATCTCTACTGAAAATACAAAATTAGCTGGACGTGGTGGTGAATGCGTATAATCCCAGCTACTCAGGAGGCTGAGGCAGGAGAATCGTTTGAACCCGGGAGGCGGAGGTTGCAGTGAGCTAAGATCGTGCCATTGCACTCCAGCCCGGGCAACAAGAGCGAAACTCCGTCTCAAAAAAATTTTTTTTTGGTTACTAAGAAGGAAGAGGGGCTATGAGATGCTTACTGATGATGAGTCACTCCTCTTAGGGCATCAGTTTCCTTAGTTGTAGAATGGGTGCCTTTTACATCCATCAGCCGAGCAGCCTCTCCCACAAAAGATAACAGTCCCCATCTTAATTTAACGTAGTGGTAGCCCCATGCCCCTACTTGGCCAATTGCTAATCCCCGCTCTCTGGCCACTGAAAATGGCTCAGAGATGGGCACATGACCCAAACCAGGCCATTGAGTGGCAGCTCTGGAACTTCCAGCAGTGCCATCAAGGAAAAGAGACTCTCGTTAGAGTTGCAGAGCTGGGAGAATAAACTTGGGAGCTGTGAGGGGCCTCTTTCTGCCTCTAAGGTAAAAAGCGAAATGGTCCCCACCTAGAAAACTGCAGATCGAATTCTGACCACCTGGACCCAGCTCCTATTTGACCCAATCTATAACTACTAACTTCCCTTTCTTGCTTAAGCCAGATTAAGTAGGGTTTTCTGTTACCTAAAACTGAAAATGTCTTGGTGAATAAAGGAATAATGACCTCTGGGACACCCTCGTGCCTAGCGGGTGTCTGCATGAGGGAGAAGCAAAATATTAGTGTTGCGGTTCCCGTTGGAGAGGAGGACGCTAATTAAGCAGCTTGTCTATCTGGGTAATAGGCACGGGCTTCTCAAAATGGTCTCTGAGAGCCTTGCAGCCCCCACACCTCTAAGGAAAACAAAGCTTTAGCGGCAGCAAGAAGGATGGAGGCTAGACTACAGGAGAAACCAGAAATAAAGGCGGAAGCCCCAGGGAAGGCGAGGAGCTGGATCTCTTGGGGAAAAGGGAGCTAGGTCCCTAGGAACCGGCCCCGCACGCTTTCTCCACCCAACTCGGGCTCACCGTAGCCTGAACCTCCCTCCAAATCAGCCGCCGACTCTGTAGGAAGCCGCCATCTTTTCAGCCGGAAGTTACGCGTCGCAGCCCCGACGCCTCCTGGGAAATGTAGTTCAGCGGGCCGCAGAGCAAGCGGAGAGAGAAACTGGTTTAGGCTAGGAAGGACTTGGAAGCTGATAGGCGGAAACTGCGCTACGAGTGGGGTTTGGAGTGCGACAGACTAGCAGGACCTGCGTGGAGCGGGACCTGGAATGTGACTGGCTACACTGGAGCAAAGTATGAAATATGATTGGATAAAAAAAGATAGTGAATTTTTGTTTTTGGCCGAATCAGGCTACAATGGTCAGTGCTTCTACCGTGACAGGCTGAAACGTGGAATAGGGGTGGAGGTTGTGATAGGCTCAGAGGATGGAAAAGGCCGATTTAGGGAGAGAGGAGGAGCTAATTGGTGATTGGTGGAGCTGGCCTGAGCTTCCGTGTGGGGCAGGTATTTCCACGTGGGCGTGGCCTGAGCTTTCAGGGTCCTTCCCAATTAGTTAATTCCTGCTCCTTATTTTACATACATTTGCATGATGAAAAATACTGACTCTGGTCTTATTGGGTCATTGTAGGTGGAGGGGAACTAAGTCGGTCCTGTTTCAAGCCTGCCTCCTTTTTCATGCCTTTTTTCTTATTTTTAGAGACAGGGATCGCTCTGTAGCCCAAACTAGAGTGCAGTCACGCGATGATGGCTAGTCGTTACAGCCTGGAATTCCTGGACTCAAGCGATCTCTCACATAGCTGGGACTACAGGCGATAACGATAACCACCACATCAGGCTAAACCAGCCTTGTTTCTTTCCTTCTTTTTTTATTTTTTCGAGACGGAGTCTCACTTTGTCACCAGGCTGGACTGCAGTGGCACGATCTCGGCTCATTGCAACCTCCACCTCCTGGATTCAAGCGATACTTCTGCCTCAGCCTCCCCAGCAGCTGGGACTACAGGCGCGCATCACCATGCCCAGCTAATTTTTGTATTTTTAATAGAGACGGATTTCACCATCTTGGCAGGATGGTCTCGATTTCTTGACCTCGTGATGCACCCCCCTCGGCCTCCCAAAGTGCTGGGGTTACAGGGGTGAGCCACCGCGCCCGGACTCCTTTTTATTTTTTTTCAGTCTGAGTCTCGCTCTGTCGCCCAGGCTACTGGTGTCTTCTTTCTTAATGCACACTTCCCCCCTTATCCCCAGAAGTATTTATTTATTTTTATTTTTTGAGACAGAGTCTTGCTCTGTCGCCCAGGCTGGAGTGCAGTGGCTCAATCTCGGCTCAATGCAACCTGTGCCCTCCGGGGTTCAACTGCCTCAGCCTCCCAAGTAGCTGGGAATACAGGCATACGCCACCATGCCTGGATAAATTTTTTTTGTTTTGTATTTTTAGTAGAGAGGGTTTTTGTTTTTTTCTGAGAGTGTCGCTCTGTTGCCCAGTCTGGAGTGCAATGGCATGATCTCAGCTCACTGCAACCTCCACCTCCCGGTTTAAAGCAATACTCCTGTCTCAGCCTCCTGACTAGCTGGGATTACAGGCACGTGCTACCTCGCCCAGCTAAATTTTGTGTTTTTAGTAGAGACGAGGTTTCACCATGTCAGTCAGGGTGCTCTCAAACTCCTGACCTCGTGAACCGCCCATCTCGGCCTCCCAAAGTGCTGGGATTACAGGCAAGCCACTGTGCCCAGCTAGAGATGGGTTCTTGCCATGTTGTTAGGCTGGTCTTGAAATTCTGACCTTGGGTGATTCATGTGCCTTAGCCTCTCAAAGTATTGGATTACAGGCATGAGCCACTGCACAAGGCCAGCCCCAGAAGTATTATTAATTTATTTATTTATAGACAGAATCTCACTCTGTCGCCCAGGCTGGAGTGCAGTGGCACGATCTTGGCTCACTGCAACCTCCACCTCCCAGGTTCAAGCGATTCTTCTGCCTCAGCCTCCTGAGTATCTGAGACTACAGGCGCATACCATCACGCACGGCTAATTTCTGTATTTTTAGTAGAGATAGGGTTTCACCATCTTGTCCAGGCTGGTCTGGAACTCCTGATCTCGTGATCCACTCGCCTCAGTCCCCCAAAGTGCCGGGATTACAGGCATGAGGCACCACACCCGGCCCCTCAGTTTATTTTTTAAAAGAGTCAAAGGAGCCTGCCACATTGGCCAGGCTCTAATTTGAGAATAGCCAGGAGGGACTAAGCTGATCCTTAAAGATGAAGAACTTGCGAGAACAACAGGAGGAACAGCATTCCAGGCAGAAGGAACTGCCTGGGCAAAGGCCTAGAGCCTTCAAAGAGCCCTAGAGTTGTCTTGGGGCCTCTGACAGGTTAATGTGTCTGGAGCAGTGGCTAAGAGTACAGAGCTCAGTCCCCTTAAGGACTCTCAAGTCAGCAAAGTGTAACTTCTCTCCTCACCACGTCTTTTCTGGGAAGACATATAGGCAGGAAGAATCAGACTCTGCACAATTTTAGCCAAGTGCAAGCCCAGGTGCAGTGGCTCAGGTCTGTAATCCCAGCACTTTGGGAGGCCAAGGCCAGCAGATCACTTGAGGTCAGGAGTTCGAGACCAGCCTGGCCAACATGGTGAAACTCCATCTCTACTAAAAATACAAAAAATTAGCTGGGCGTAGTGGTGGGCACCTGTAATCCTGGCTACTCGGGAGGCTGAGGCAGGAGAATCACTTGAACCTGGGAGGCAGAGGTTGCAGTGAGCCGAGATGGGGCCACTGCACTCTAACCTGGGCGACAGAAAGAGACTCTGTCTCAAAAAAAAAAAAAAAAAAAGTGGCCGGGCGCGGTGGCTCACGCCTGTAATCCCAGCACTTT
>NW_022442260.1:0-4645 GCF_009761245.1 Sapajus apella
TTTGGTGGTTATCAGTGATATTGAGAAATGGGCCCCCCTGGAGAAAACCCCTCACCACTTTTCTTCTTATAGGTGTCCCTGCTAGCTTGGGAGAATTGAGGGGAGGGTGCTTGCAGTAGGTCATGGCCTGTGACATGGCCCTTCTTGGAGCCTTGGAAAGTGTTCACACCTGGAAGAGATATAATCTGATGGGGCTTCTGTCCTTCCACCCTTTACTTTGCGGCATTGGCTGGAGGGGCAGGTCAGTTCTCAGGATGCCGCCACTGGGGGTTAGGTTCCAGGGTCACTACATGGTTTCCCTCCCCCTTGGCTGTCTCCTGCACCAGGAGCTCTATGGGTGGAGGAAATATCTTCCCCAGAGGTGTCCTCAGGCTTGGCTCACCTGGGGGTCTTCAGGGCCTGGGATGGGTGTCCGAATGGGGGCAATTGGGCAACCCCCCAAGACACTTTCTGGAGTCGTCTCATTCTTAGAGGGTCCAGGAGCTGCCCATCCTCCCTGGGACTCTAACTTCCCAGGTAGAGGGTCATAAGGGAGGGGCTTGGTTACAGGTCGTTTTGTTTGGGGCTCCTGAAGCGAAGGCAGGAGCTGGGGGCTGGGGTATTAGCTCTGGGGAGTGCTTGTGTGCCACACTTCTTTTCTGGAATCCTCTCAGACAAGAGACTGGTTTGCGGAGGGGGCAGATGCCCTGTGGACATACCTTGCCGGCGATCCTCCCTCCCGCTATTCACGACACCCTAGGATAAGGCAGTGTGTGCCAGGAAGTGTCTCCTAATCTAGGGAAGATTAGGTGATGGGAGGTGTGGCGACAGCTGGTGGTGGCAGGTGTCTACTCCCCTTGCCTGGATGGGGAGGTGTGTGGTCTGCTGCCTGGCCAGAGAGAGGAAACGTGGCAGGAGGCCACCATCTCTCCAGCCACAGCTAGGATAGGAGACGCCCCTTTCTTCTCTCCTCACTTTTCCCATTCCTTTCTTAACCCCCCCTCATCGCCACCTCATTACTTGCCCCTTTTGCCACCAGTCCCCACCAAGGAAAAGGAAAATTGCTGGAAACCCACCCTCCACCAGAGCCCAGGTCCTGCCACCCAGCTCTCCCGCAGCCACTCCCAGTAGCTAATCCTTCCTCCCTGTTACTTTCTCCTCCAATTTTGTAGCCACCTTGACTAATTGGGATGAGCCTCCAGCCACTTTTTGAAAAAGTAAATATTTTTTGACCCCTTCCCACCCCGACCTTCACATCAATATGTCTTGTCACACATCTGGCCTTTTCTCGAGGTCTAAGCATACACCTCTTACTTCAAATCAGTTTACCCCAGGCCCCCAGACACTAGGACCAACCCCTCCATGTTCAAGGCCCCGCTGGTCTCCCTCAGTATTGAGGTTACTTCCCTAACTCCACCTCCAGCCTTCTTTGACCTTCCCTGTGTCTGCCCCCATTTTTCTTCTCCTTCGCTTGCCAGCACTGGGGAAGGCTGTAGAGCAGGACAGAGACTAGAGAGATGGTTGGCGTGTCTGAGGTATGGGGTACTCCCCTGGATGGTGCTCTGGGGGGTCCTGGAAGTAGAAAATGGAGTTGTTAGATTTTGGGGCTCCTGTGGGGGCAAGAAGGTAGGCGGGGGCTGGAGGGTTGTCATAGTACAATTTGGGGGATTCTTTACTGCTCTTCAGGAATAAGTAGGAACCTGGAGGTTTAAGAGGCTGTAGGGCGGCCCCCAGGTCTGACCCATGCTCTCATCGGCCCCCTCCCAGGTTTCCTGTGGTCAAGAGGAAAGCAGTGAGCCCAATGCTGAGGACATGACGCCCAAAGATTACTGCCTAGACTCCTATGGCCACTTCAGCATCCACGAGGTGAGTGAGGACACCTCCCCAGGCCCGCAAATCATAAGGGGGTTGAATGTTGGGGAGGGGTGAAACGTAATTTCCCACTCATGCGCACTGCTTTCCCCCGCAGCAGGCCGCCCCTGCGCCCTTCTGCCGCGCAACTCCCAGGGTCCCCTTTCCAAGCCTTTGCCTTGGAGACTGAGATTAGCCTCAAGCTCTGCAGGGGCCCCATGTGAAGGCTAGGGTGGGAGCACGCATGCGTGCCTGGGGTCTTAGCGGGAGGTCAGACAGGGCCCGCTGGTCTCTTCCGCCCTCTAGGGACCGACGGTGGAACTGCGTCCCAGCTGCTCTGTGCCTGACAGCTTCTGGACCCTTGTGACAGAGACACTGAGATCCCAGAATGCAGATAGGGTGGCATTCTGGGAATTTTCTTCTTCCCCTGAGGCTGTTGTCATAAAATTGCGGCAAAAATGTACATAAATTACTGGTTTTTTTTTACTTTTAGAGGCAGGGTCTTGCTCTGTCGCCCAGGCTGGAGTGCAGTGATGCAATCACCACTCACTGTAGCCTTGATCTCCCAGGCTTAGGTGATCTTCCCACCTCAGCTTCTGGAGTATCTGGGATCACAGGAGTGTACTGCCACGCCCGGCTAATTTTCTTATTTTTTGTAGACATAGAGTCTTGCTTTGTTGCCCAGGCTGGTCTCAAGTTTCTGGGCTCAAGCAATCCTCCCACCTTGGCCTCCTGAAGTGCTGGGATTACAGGCGTGAGCCACCGCCCCTGGCCTGAGGACTTTGAAAAGCCAGGGTTTGCTGGTTCTTAGGTAGCAATAGTAGCGTCTGGCTTAGATGAGACTTTAGTTTATCTAGTCTACTTTTACAAATAGGGAAACCGAGGTGCAGGGAAGGACGTGAGAGGGCCTAGAGCTGTCCCTGGCCCTCCGATGGGGCAGGACCCCCTGTTCTCCAGCCGGGGATGTGAGGCCCCTCACGGAGTCTCTGTGCCCGTCTTCCCTCAGGAGATGCTGAAGGACAAGTTTTGCACCGTCACATACCACAGCTCCATGTTTCACAACCAGCACCTCTTCAAGGACAAGGTGGTTCTGGATGTAGGCCCAGGCACGGGCATCCTCTGCATGTTTGCTGCCGAGGCCGGGACCCACAGGGTCATCGACATGAGTCTCCAGGGTGGCTAAGGAGTTCTGAGCCTGGGAGACATGGACGGAGACCATAGGGGCTCAGGGATTGGATGGACGGGTTTGGGGGCTGAGGATGGTAATGTGAGGGGTCTCACCCTCACTTCTTCCTGGGCCCTCAGATCCAGTGTTCCTGTATCTCCGATTATGTGGTGACGATGTCAAAGTGAACAAGTTAGACCATAGTGAGCCCAGAAAGATGATGAGATTGTGGGAGTGGAGTGGACAATGCCCTGCTTCCCCAGGGACCCCAGTAGAGTTGTGGGGCCTACAGATTCAGTGGCTCGTCTCCTATGGTCTTTTGGGCTGCCGGCAGCCTGAGAATTTTAGTGTCAAAGTCCTAAGCTTAGCACCTCTGTCTTAAAATTAGGGCGAGAGCCACTCTCTAGTGTCTTGAATGAGTAATAGAGTCCCATGGTTGGCCACTGAGGGCCTGCCCTCCTCTGAGTTTAACCAACACTAACCTCCAGAGAAGTCTGCATCTACAACACACATATGTGTAAGTGAGTTTGCATTCGCCTGCATAATTTTCACACCAGTCGCATTTCATATCAGCCTCTTGCCCTCAGCTTCTCTCACTTGTGTGTCATGTAGTTTCACACTGTCCAGGCTGTTGAGGCATCACACTCTTTTCCACTACCGCCATCGTAGGGACATCCCCCAGCTTTTTAAACCAGTGTTCTGTTGATGACTGTTTAAGCTGCTCTGGAATTTTCTTTCTTTTCTTTTTTTATTTGTTTCTGAGACAGGGTCTGGCTCTATTGTCCAGTCTGGAGTGCAGTGAGTGGTGCAATGATGGTTCATGGGCACCTCTGCCTCCTGAGCTCAGGTCATCCTCCCACCTCAGTCTCCTGAGTAGCTGGGACTACAGGCATGTGCCAACATACCTAGCTTTGTTTTTTTTTCTTTTTTTTTTTTTTTTGGAGGTGAGGTTTTGTCATGTTGCCCAGCCTGGTCTTGAATTTCTGGGCTCAAGCAGAGATCCTCCCACTTTGGCCTTCCAAAGAGCTAGGATTACAGGCATGAGCCTCTGTACCCAGCCTGCTCTGAGATTTTCATCCTTTGCACGTAATGTCATTTCATGCACACTAATATATGTGAGGTCGATTTATAAAAGAAAATTGATTGGGCCAAAAGGCTAGTTAGTGGCCGGGCTCAGTGGCTCATGCCTGTAATCCCAGCACTTTGTGAGATTGAGACTGGAGAATTGCTTCCACTCAGAATTTTGAGACAAATCTGCATGACATAGTGAAGTATGAGTTAATAAGTTTGGTAGCTCTTGTTAAATTGCCCAGCTAGGTTGGTGGGATAGGGAACTTGTGAAGGTGGTAGATTTCCCTCTGGGAACTGAAATGATTTTATTACAGAGACTATTGTAATGAACCCAGAAGTCCTCATCACTCAACTTTAACTGTTCTCTCTATTTGAAGCAAATTTCTACTGTAATGCAATTTCCCTGGTAAATCTGTCTCTGTGTGTCTTATCTAATACAGAAGGCTATTTTGAGAACGTGACCATGCTGTTACTTATTATATCAAGCCTACCCAATTAAAGACAAAACCTTAACATCACCTGTTACCCAGTCCACATAAATTGTCTGCTCCTGTCTCAAAAATATCTAGAGTAATGGAT
>NW_022442261.1:0-3195 GCF_009761245.1 Sapajus apella
CAGGTGGACTGACCTTGCACTTTGGTGGCTCCTCTTCATCTGAGGATCGGTACGAGAACGGTTCCACCAGGGTATATTCTGTGGGAAGTAGGAGGACACACAGTGACCGTCAGCAGGTGCAGGGGAGGGGCAGGGAAGAGAGGTTTTCTAACCCAGGTCACCTCATCAACGTGAAATAGCCCATCTCAAACAGGGCGCACCACCCAGGGCAGGTTGTGTGTCCCTGCAGCTTCTTCAGGGCTCCTGCCTCCTCATCTCCACTGAGCTCACTTGCCCTCTTTTCCTGAGTCTTTCCAATCTCATTTCCTACCTAGAATACACCTCTGGTGCTTCTCGTTGCATCAGTCATTCTGCAATATGTTATACATCGTAAAAAGCAACCTTTCTTCTGAGACATCTCATTCTAGCCCATATGTATGTTATACTCACTGATCTTTTGTGTTGAAGACAAGAAAGCTTTGGAAATACTTATCCTCTCCTTTCAAGGTAGCCCCTATTTAGCAAGTGCTGTCTGTTCTTGCACTAGACCTTCGCAATGCAATGTCTGCATGTGTCGGGAGCGCGTTGCTGCTGACACTCACACTGGCTCTGACACTGGAACAGCCCGTGATGGGGACAGCGGGTGGGGTGCTGACCCTCTCCTTCCCAGCTGTGCAGGAGGTTCCCGCAGGGAAGATGTGAGGGATCCCAACACCCAAGTGATGCCTTGAGATCATAGTCAGCTCTGTGTTTGACTGTATTTGCAATGAACTAGAGCATTTTTCCACTTGTTCGTTCTTTTTTCATTTGGCAGATGACCTGTGTTACCTAAGCTCGTGTGGTGTGACATGATCTCTGCTGACTGGGACCTGCACCTTCAGGGATCAAGTGATCTTCGCCACTCAGCCATCCAGGTAGCTGACACAACAGGTGCACCACCACACTTAGTTAACTTTTTGTATTTCTAATCGATATGAACTTTCACCATATTGCCTAGGCTGATCTCCATCTCCTGGACTCAACAATCCATTCACCTCGGCCTCTCAAAGTGCTAGGATTACAGGCATGAGCCATGTACCCGGCCCACATCAGCATGTCGAATGCTTGTGAAAATCAGGTTATTAAACAGAATAGAGTATGTCCCTGATTATTTTTCTGCTTTAGAGCACGAGCTGAGAAATAATGCCACCACTATTGCAAACTATCCATGAGCTCGCTTCTGTGTGTTTCACATTAATAAATGCACATCGAAAAGTCCTGCGTCAAATGTAACTACTGATCCTCTGCGTCAGGCAGCCCTTGAGGCCTGCCAAAAATGACAGACAGTGCTTGGGACCTCTCAAGGCTCTTCTCCTTCCACATGCACAAACAGATGCCACAACTGCCTGGCATAATGACGAGTTATACCAGGGCCGCCTGATGAATGCACAGTAGTAACACACTGCATCACTCCTCCTCCCGTTCCTGAGTTCACATTTGCGTCTTAAGTTTGGGAGATTGAGGCCTGGGAAATTCATCTCTGCATCATCTCTATGTGAGGAGTGAGGATATAACATTTACCTTCAGGTACAGCTCTGGTGGAGGATGAATGGGTACATTTATGTGAAATGTGCAGTAGCGATTCAATGTTTTAGAAAGTTTTTCTGAATTTTCTGGGTAAACGCACATACAGTGCCAAAGCCATTTCCAATTACTCCACACGGCTGTCCCCTCCACATCGCATCACCCTGAGGCACACCACCCTATTCCATCTACATGGCAATTCTGCCTCCAGAGACTCCAGGGGATGGTCTCGGTTCCTTACTGGATGGACTCCGTGTCTTTTCGACCAAACTGCCCCTATCTCCTTTCTGTCGGGAAGCTCAAACCCAAGCGGCCCACCAGCAAAAGCAGGAGAGTAAGTGCCACCTGTTGCCACACTGAAGATCTTTCCTTAGGCAAGGAGGGCTTCCAGAATACACACCTTTTTCCTTGGTGGGTTCCTCTGCCTGCATGGAGAGAAAGAAAAACACCGTGAGCTTCAGACCATCCTGAGGCTTACGTGTACAGGGCTTTTCTTCACTTGGTGACATTAGAAGACCAGATGGGAAAGAGTGTTCAAGTCAAAGGAACACAGAAGGAGAACAGGACAACCGACTCATGATAAAGTCGATCTAGCAGGATATTCCGTCTCAAGGTCCTGTTGCTTGGCAATGAAGTGATTTTGCCCCGAGCATGGAATCAAGCTGCTGAGGAGGAAGCTCACTGCCCCTCAGTGCATGGCTGGTGCTGCCATTTTCTCCTCCTGACTTAAATCAAGCCTCAGTGGTAAACAGGCTCTTGCTGAGAATTCTCCCCACCAAGGACATTGTATAAATCAACTATAATACAGAGGATCAGATTCTCCTACCTCACTGAAATTCAAAAGGTTCAGGTTAAGAAACCTTTTCAGCAACCAAACCAAGTGAACTAACCTTCTGCTCTGGTGACTCCTCCTCATCTGAGGATTGGTACGAGAACGGTTCCACCAGGGTATATTCTGTGGGAAGTAGGAGGACACAGAGTGACCGTCAGCAGGTGCAGGGGAGGGGCAGGGAAGAGAGGTTTTCTAACCCCAGGTCACCTCATCAACGTGAAATAGCCCATCTCAAACAGGGCGCACCACCCAGGGCAGGCTTTGTGTCCCTGCAGCCTCTTCAGGGCTCCTGCCTCCTCATCTGACCTGAGCTCACTTGCCCTCCCTTCCTGAGGCTTTCCAAGCTCATTTTCTCCTTACAATACACCTCGGGTGCTTCTGGTTGTATCAGTCATTCTGTGAGATGTTATACTTGGTAAAAAGCAACCTTTCTTCTGAGACATCTCATTCTAGTGAAAATATACAGTATATTCATTCATCTTTTGTGTTGAGGACAATACATTTTTGAAAATACTTGGGTATCCTCTTTTTTAAATGTAGCCCCTATTTAGCAAGTGCTATCTGACGTTTCACTTGACCTTCACAATGCAATGTCTGCGTGTGTCGGGAGTCCTTTGCTGCTCACACTCACACTGGCTCTGACATTGGAACAGCCCGTCATGGAGGCAGCAGGTGGGCTCTGACCCTCTGCATCCCAGCTGTGCAGGAGGTTCCCGCAGGGAAGGTGGGTGGGAGCCCAACACCCAAGAGGTTCCTTGAGATCACAGTCAGTGTTGTGTTTGACTGTGTTTACGACTAAACTAAAGCATTTTTCCACTTAT
>NW_022442261.1:3295-4643 GCF_009761245.1 Sapajus apella
TTCCACTTATTGCCTTTTTTTTTTTTTCATTTGGCAGATGGCCTTTGTTACCTAAGCTGGAGTGGTGTGACATGATCTCTGCTGACTGGAACCTGCACCTCCAGGGATCAAGGGATCTTCCCCACTCTGCCATCCAGGTAGCTGGTACAACAGGTATGCCACCACACCCAGGTAACTTTTTGTATTTTTAGTCGATGTGAACCTTCAC
Organism: Sapajus apella; assembly: GCF_009761245.1. NCBI lineage: Eukaryota > Metazoa > Chordata > Mammalia > Primates > Cebidae > Sapajus > Sapajus apella. The sequence goes on from NW_022442261.1 coordinate 3,504, forward strand.
CACGTTGCCTAGGCTGATCTCCAACTCCTGGACTCCAGCAATCCATTTGCCTCAGCCTCTCAAAGTGCTAGGATTACAGGCATGAGCCATGCAACCCCCCACCTGAGCATGTCAAATGATTCTGAAAATCAGGTTATTAAACACAATAGAGTATATCCCTGATCATTTCTCTGCTTTAGACCATGAGCTGAAAAGTCACGCCACCACTACTGCCAGTCACGTGTGAGCTTGCTTCTCTGCGTTTCACATTAATAAATGCACATAGAAAAGTCCAGCGTCAAATGTACCTACTGATCCTCTGCCTCAGACATCCCCTGAGACCTCCCTAAAATGACAGACAGTGTATGGGACCTCTCAAGACTCTTCTCCTTCCACATGCACAAACAGATGCCACAACTGCCTGGCATAATGACCAGTTATACCAGGGCCGCCTGATGAATACACAATAGTAACACACTGTATCACTCCTCCTCCCGTTCCTGAGCTCACTTTTGCCTCTTGCATTTGGGAGGTTGAGAGCCTGGGAAATTCATCTCTGCACCGTCTCTATCTAAGGAGTGATGATATAACATTTACCTTCAGGGACAGCTGTGGTGGAGGATCAATGGGTTAATTTAGGTGAAATGTGCAGTATTGATTCAAAGTTTTAGAAAGCATTTCTGAATTTTCTGTGTAACCGCATATGCACTCCCAAAGACATTCCCAATCACTCCACACGGCTGTCCCCTCCACACCGCATCGCCCTGATGCACACCACCCTATTGCATCTACATGGCAATTCTCCCTCCAGGACTTGAGGGGATGGTCACGGCTCTTTATTGGATGGACTCAGTGTTTTTTAAACCAAACTGGCCCTATCTCCTTTCTGTCAGGAAGCTGAAACCCAAGCGGACCTCCAGCAAAAGCAGGAGGGTAAGTGCCACCTGTTGCCACACTGAAGATCTTTCCTTAGGCAAGGAGGGCTTCCAGAATACACACCTTTTTCCTTGGTGGGTTCCTCTGCCTGCATGGAGAGAAAGAAAAACACCGTGAGCTTCAGACCATCCTGAGGCTTACGTGTACAGGGCTTTTCTTCACTTGGAGACATTAGAAGACCAGATGGGAAAGAGTGTTCAAGTCAAAGGAACACAGAAGAAGAAC
>NW_022442262.1:0-4640 GCF_009761245.1 Sapajus apella
AATTACGTTTATAGACTTGCGTATGTTGAACCAGCCTTGCATCCCCGGGATGAAGCCTACTTGATCATGGTGGATAAGCTTTTTGATGTGCTGTTGCAATCGGCTTGTCAGTATTTTATTGAAGATTTTTGCATCTATGTTCATCATGGATATTGGCCTGAAGTTTTCTTTTCTTGTTGAGTCTCTGCCGGGTTTTGGAATCAGGATGATGTTGGTCTCATAAAATGATTTGGGAAGAATTCCCTCTTTTTGTATTGTTTGGAATAGTTTCAGAAGGAATGGTACCAGCTCCTCTTTGTATGTCTGGTAGAATTCAGCTGTGAACCCATCTGGACCTGGGCTTTTTTTGGGTGGTAAGCTCTTAATTGCTGCCTCAACTTCAGACCTTGTTATGGGTCTGTTCAGGGTTTCGGCTTCTTCCTGGTTTAGGCTTGGCAGGAGGCAAGTGTCCAGGAATTTATCCATTTCTTCCAGGTTTATTAGTTTGTGTGCATAGAGTTGTTTGTATTAATCTCTGATGATGGTTTGAATTTCTGTGGAATCTGTGGTGATATCCCCTTTATCGTTTTTTATTGCATCAATTTGGTTATTCTCTCTTTTCTTTTTTATTAATCTGGCTAGTGGTCTGTCTATTTTGTTGATCTTTTCAAAAAACCAGCTCCTGGATTTATTGATTTTTTGAAGGGTTTTTTGTGTCTCTATCTCCTTCAGTTCTGCTCTGATCTTAGCTATTTCTTGTCTTCTGCTAGACTTTGAGTTTTTTTGATCTTCCTCCTCTAACTCTTTCAGTTTTGACGATAGGGTGTCAATTTTTGATCTCTCCTTGTTTCTCATGTGGGCACTTATTGCTATATATTTTCCTCTAGAGACTGCTTTAAATGTGTCCCAGAGATTCTGGTATGTTGTGTCTTCACTCTCGTTGGTTTCAAAGAACGTCTTTATTTCTGCCTTCATTTCACTGTTTATCCAGTCAACATTCAAGAGCAAGTTGTTCAGTTTCCATGAAGCTGTGCGGTTCTGAGTTAGTTTTTGAATTCTGAGGTCTAACTTGATTGCACTGTGGTCTGAGAGACTGTTTGTTACGATTTCCATTCTTTTGCATTTGCTGAGGAGTGATTTACTCCCAATTATGTGGTCAATTTTAGAGTAGGTGCGATGTGGTGCTGAGAAGAATGTATATTCTGTGGCTTTGGGGTGGAGAGTTCTGTAAATGTCTATTAGGTTTACTTGGTCCAGGACTGAGTTCAAGTCCTGGATATCCTTGTTAATTTTGTTTCTGGTTGATCTGTCTAATGTTGACAATGGGGTGTTAAAGTCTCCCACTATTATTGTGTGGGAGTCTATGTCTCTTTGTAAGTCATTAAGAACTTGCCTTATGTATCTGGGTGCTCCTGTATTGGGTGCATATATATTTAGGATCGTTAGCTCTTTTTGTTGCATTGATCCATTTACCATTATGTAATGTCCCTCTTTGTCTCTTATGTTCTTTGTTGCTTTAAAGTCTAATTTATCAGAGATGAGAATTGCAACTCCTGCTTTTTTTTGCTCTCCATTTGCTTGGTAAATCTTCCTCCATCCCTTTATTTTGAGCCTTTGTGTATCCTTACATGTGAGATGGGTTTCCTGGATACAGCACAGCGATGGGTTTTGGCTTTTTTTCCAGTTTGCAATTCTGTGCCTTTGATTGGGGCATTTAGTCCATTTACATTTAGGGTTAATATTGTTATGTGTGAATTTGATACTGCCATTTTGGTGCTAGCTGGCTGTTTTGCCCTTAAGTTGAGCTGGTACTTGTTGTTCCTTTCTATGTGTAGAGCCTCTTTCAGGAGCTCTTGTAGAGCTGGCCTGGTGGTGACGAAATCTCTGAGTACTTGCATGTTCCCAAAGGATTTTATTTTTCCTTCACTTATGAAGCTTAGTTTGGCTGGATAGGAGATTCTGGGTTGAAAGTTCTTTTCTTTAAGGATGTTGAATATTGACCCCCATTCTCTTCTGGCTTGTAGGGTTTCTGCTGAGAGATCTGCTGTGAGTCTGATGGGCTTCCCTTTATGGGTAACCCGACCTTTCTATCTGGCTGCCCTTAGTATTTTCTCCTTCATTTCGACCCTGGTGAATCTGATGATTATGTGCCTTGGGGTTGCTCTTCTTGACGAATATCTTTGTGGTGTTCTCTGTATTTCCTGGACTTGAATGTTTGCCTGCCTTGCTAGGTTGGGGAAGTTTTCCTGGATAATATGCTGAAGAGTATTTTCCAGCTTGGATTCATTCTCTTCGTCGCATTCGGGTATGCCTATCAAACGTAGATTAGGTATTTTCACATAGTCCCACATTTCTTGGAGACTTTGTTCATTTCTTTTTACCCTTTTTTCTCCAGTCTTGCCTTCCCGTTTTATTTCATTGAGTTGATCTTCGACCTCTGATATCCTTTCTTCTGCTTGGTCCATTCGGCTGTTGATACTTGTGCATGCTTCACGAAGTTCTCGTGTTGCAGTTTTCAGCTCCATCAATTCACTTATATTCCTTTCTATTTTGTCCATTCTTGTTAGCATTTCATCAAATCTTTTTTCAAGGTTCTTAGTTTCTTGGCATTTGGTTAGAACATGTTCTTTAAGTTCACAGAAGTTTCTTACTACCCACCTTCTGAAGTCTGATTCTGTCATTTCATCACGCTCGTTCTCCATCCAACCTTGTTCCCTTGCTGGTGAGGAGTTGTGATCCCTTGTAGGAGGAGAGGTGTTCTGGTTTCGCGTGTTTTCATCCTTTTTGCGCTGGTTTCTTCCCATCTTTAACGATTTATCCACCTGTCGACTTTGTAGTTGCTGGCTTTCAGATTGGGTCTCAAATCTTTCAGATTGACGTTCTGTTTGTTGATGATGAGGTTATTTTTTTTTCTTGGTTTTCCTTCTGACAGTCTGGCCCCCCTGCTGTAGGTGTGCTGAGGTTCACTCCAGGACCTGCTTGCCTGGGGTTCACCTGCAGCAGCTGCTGAACAGCAAAGGTTGTCACCAGTTTTCTTCTTCTGCTATCTTTGTCCCAGAAGGATACCCGCCTAGTGTCAATCTGATCTCTCTTTTATGAGGTGTCTTTTTGGATATATAGTGGTCAGGGAGCTGCTTGAGGAGATGGTCTCTTCTTTATAGGAGCTCAAATGGTGAGCTGCGAGCTCTGTTGTTGTTCATTCAGAGCTGATGGGCAGGTACTTTTAGGTCTGCTGCAGCAGAACTCATAAACTGCTTTTTGTTCCCAGGTGCTCTGTCCCAGGGATTTAGGGCTTTATTTATGAGTTTCCGTTATGCTGCCGCCGCCTTTTTTTTTTTTTTTGTCTTCAGACCTGCCCAGCCCAGCAAGGAGGCAGCCTAGTCACTGTCGGCCTATAGCAGCTTTGCTGAGCTGCTGTGGGCTCTGCCCCGCTGCCGAGTGAACTTCCCTGCAGTCCTGTTTATGTGGGTGTAGTTAGAACTGCTTTGGCGATGGTGGCCCGCCTCTGTTGGGGCGGAGTCTCTGCTGTGGCGGGTTGCCCTGGCAACGGCGGGCTGCCTCAGCAATGGCGAGTTGCCTTGGCAACGGCGGGCTGCCTTGGTAATGGCAGACGCCCCTCCCCCACAGAGCTGGACTGTCCTGGGTTCAGCTGCGCTTGCTGTGAAACTCTCAATCCAGAATTTCTGGTTGCTGTTCTTTTGTGGGGCAGAGACCAGCCGAGCCTGATCGCCTGGCTCCCTGCCTCAGAGCCTTTTTTAAGTTGGTGTTCCAGTCGCCTGTTGAAGAGGCACCGGGGTCTGTTTATTTTCCCCTGCGGCCACTCACTGCGCTAGCTTAAACAGAGGCACTGAGGTTTGTGGCGCTTTTTTTTTCTTTTTTTTGCCCTGGAATCTCCTGTGCTGGTTCTCTGCTCAGTCCCCTTTTTGAACCAGCATATGGGTGACATCCCGTGGCTCCAATCGCCAGCCAAAAGGGCCCCCTGATCAGTGTATTTTGTACGGAGAACTGCGGCTCCGGGGCGCCAACAAAGAAGCCGCGCGGGGCAAAGCAGCCGCGCGGGGCAAAGCAGCCGCGCAGGCCAGCACTGGCCGGCACAGACGGGCTGGCCGTAACAGCCGCGCTGGCGACAGTGGAGCACCTCTGCCCGTGAGTTTCCTAGGCTGTGGGCAATAAAAACGTGGTGTCCACTCACCCTCTGCGCTTTCACTGGGAGCTGCAATCCTGAGATGTTCCTAAACGGCCATCTTGGATCAACCCCCCGTTTTTGTTTTAGAGCCATATATTTCTCATTACTTCCTATACTCCCATGGACTCAGGAATATACAAACGCAGCTTTTAGAAGAAAAGTGTTTCTAACTCGTCGAATGTAAACATAGATGCAACCTCCTAAGGTGAGCGAACACACAGCAGAGAACTTTAAAACAGACGTTTCTCCTGTGGTTTAGACGCGATCTTACCGCCAATTCTTATGAGCCTGTATATGGCTGGAAATATCTGTTTCCAGATTGTCCGAAGAAAGTGTTTCTCAACTGCTACATTTACACATCTGTTTAACTCTGTAAGGTCAACATAAACATTGACAATCATTCTGCTACATAGCCTCGTTTTTGTTTTAGAGAAAGATATTTCTCATTACATCCAATACTCCCATTGACTCAGGA
>NW_022442263.1:0-4637 GCF_009761245.1 Sapajus apella
TTTTTTTTTTTTTTTTGAGATGCAGGCTCGCTCTGTCACCGAGGCTGGAGTGCAATGGCACGATCTCGGCTCACGGCGACCTCCGCCCCCTGGGTTCAAGCGATTGTCCTGCCTCAGCCTCCTGAGTAGCTGGAATTACAGGCACCCACCACCACACCTGACTAATATTTGCATTTTTAGTAGAGACGGGGTTTCTCTATGATGACCGGGTTGGTCTCGAACTCCTGACCTCAACTGATCCGCCCTCCTCGGCCTCCCAAAGTTCTGGGATGACAGGTGTGAGCCACAGCGCCCGGCCACAAATCCACTTTTAACGAAAGGCTCACCCTGCAGAAAGCAGGTAGGAAGCACCTCAGCAAGGCGGGAGTGATTTCGGGTTTTGGATGATTTTAGGAAAAATAAATCGCCTCCCTAGTGCTTCTGGTTCTTCTTCCAGAATTCTGAGTTTTGACTCCTGGCAGAGGCGGGAACAGTGGGGTGGAGGGTGCTGCAGCGTAATAAATACAAGATGGGATGTAAAAAGGAACACGTGACCCATTATGTAAACATGCCGTATTTGCCTTCGTCCAAGAGACTTAGAGGGACGCATATTTCTTTATTGAGCAGCCGTGTTTGCAGGCACGGCAGGGAGGGGCGGGGAGGGAGCATGCAGGGTGCTGCCTGTCTGTGTGAGACGTGATTAGATGCCAGGACTGTAATCACGTCTCTCTCAGGACTGTAATCACACCTGGCACTTCCTGTCAGCAAGACGGCTTTGCAGCGGACTCCTGCATCATTAGCGATGAAACAGCAGATGATGACGACAAATTGGGCCTTAATCTCCCAAGAAGGGGGATGTCGCCGGCTGTCCCACGTGCATCCTACTTGCAGACGAGCCTCCTCCAGGCAGGGCTGGGCGGGCCACTGAGTCCCCACAGTTCTGATGGTTTTATAAGTGTTTGTCAGTTTCTCCTTGCCTGCCGCCATGTGGGACTTGCCTGCCGCCATGTAGAACTTGCCTGCCGCCATGTAGGACCTGCCTGCCTTCCTTTCCACCCTGACTGTAAGTTTCCTGAGGTCTCCTCAGCCATGCAGAACTGTGAGTCAATTAAACATCTTTTTTTTTTTTTTTTTTTTTTTTTAAAAAGTGTGTTTTTTTGTCACCCAGGCTGGAGTGCAATGGCAGGATTTCAGCTCACTGCAACCTCCACCTCCAGGGTTCAAGGGATTCTCCTGCCTCAGCCTCCTGAGGAGCTGGGATTACAGGTGCCTGCCACTGCACCCAGGTAATTTTTGTATTTTTAGTAGAGATGGGGTTTCACCATGTTGGCCAGTCTGGTCCCATACTCCTGACATCAGGTGATCTGCCTGCCTCAGCCTCCCAAAGTGCTGGGATGACAGGTGTGAGCCACTGTGCCCAAGCACTCTCACTTACAAGTTTCTCTGCTCTGATGAGACCATAAGCTACTTAGGAAGACGCCCGTGTCACAAAGATGAGACATTTGTTCCTTTTGATGCCCGAATTATAAACCCTGTAATCCTCACGTGTCAAGGGTGGGACAGGCTGGGGGGGGGATTTGATCCTGGAGGGCGGTTTCCCACAAGCTATTTTCATGACAGTGAGTTCCCATGAGACCTGATGGTTTGGTGTTTGTGACTCTTTCCCGTAAACATGCTGTCTCTTGCCCACCACCATGGAAGACATGCCTGCATTCTGTTCCGCCATGACTGTAAGTCTCCTGAGGTCTCCTCAGCCATGCAGAGCTGTGAGTCGATTAAACATAATTTTTTAAAAATATAAATTATCCAGTCTTGGCTGTTTCTTGTAGCAGGGTGAGAATACACCGATGCAAGGACTGAATAATATACCGGCAAAAGGGTGGACCACAATTTGTTGATTGTTGTTTTGACGGACACTTGGGTTGCTCACATCAATTTCATATACTTGATATAATTTCCTATCATTTCAAATAATTTTTATGTCATTTGTTTTACCTAATACTTGCTCGATGAATATTTGATGGAAGGAACTGAGTTGGTGCCAGAAACAAATGTTCACCCACTTCCTGTTCAATGTCCATTGATCGGGTGTATTGGGTAATTTATTTTCCTGTCAACGAATTTCCCCCTGCTGCTTCCTGTGTACGTGACAAGCCGTCACTTTAATTCCGTAACTCCTGGAGATAAGCCAAGATAAAATCTCATTCGTCAGACTTCTGAGGGCATCTCTTACGAGAGGGGTATTTGGTACTTTTGTTATATGTAATTGTTTTCTGATACGTACTTTATTTTTCCAAGATTACAAACTCCTAGAGGGTGAGTCTGGTTGCTCTTTGTGTACTGATGGCTGATGGATACAGGTCACCTCAAGGTGACACCTGGAACGCATCACAGAGGCTCCATACAGAGACAGTTTTTAGGGAAATTACGAGACTCTGCTGAGTCTCCAGGGGTTCTAGTTTGCAGGTGTGTTGCATTTCAGAAGCAAGATACTTCGGAAAAGTAGTTGCCATTGACCCGTCTTTGAAGACCCTTTAAATGTGGACGGGGCTTTAAAATAAAGCCAGTCCTGTAAGATAAATGATCGTTTCACCATTGCCAAAGCTGGCGCCCAGGCTGGAGCCCCAAACTGGATTAGCCAAAAGGCGGAAGCAACTCACGTGTTGATCTATGGATGAACAGATGAGGAAAATGCAGTCTATCTTCACCATGGCATAGTACGCAGCCATCAAAAGGAATAAGACCCTGATCTGTGCTACAAGATGGAAGAACCTCGGACATGTGATGCTCAGGGGAGTAACCTCGTCACAAAAAGACGAATACAGTGGGATTTCACTTCCATGAGGTGCCCAGAGTTGTCAAATCCTTAGACACAAAAAGCCGAAGAGTGGGTGCCATGGGCTGGGGGAGGGAGGTGGGAAGTTAGGGCTCAGTGGGGACAGAGTTTCAGTTTGGGAAGATGAAAATGTTCTGGAGATAATAGATGATGGTTGTGCCATATGTGAATGTATTTAAGGACACTGAACTATACATTTAAAAGTGGTAGAGAGCAGGCACGCTGGCTCACCTGTCATCCCAGCACTGTGGGAGGCCGAGGCGGGCGGATCACCTGAGGTCAGGAGTTCGAGACCACCCTGGCCAACATGATGAAAGCCCGTTTCTACTAAAAATACAAAAATTAGCCAGGCGTGGTGGTGGGTGCCTGTAATCCCAACTACTCAGGAGGCTGAGGCAGGAGAGTTGCTTGAACCCGGGAGGCGGAGGTTGCAGTGAGCCGAGATCACGCCATCGAACCCCGGCCTGGGTGACAGAGTGAGACTCTCCCAGCCCCCACTTTCTAGGAGGATTTCTATAGATAAATAAAATCCCAAATGAGACTCTGTCTAAAAAAAAAATGGTCGAGACGGTACATTTTATGTCATTTGTATTTTATCGGTTTTATAATGCGATGCTATTGAAAGAGAATGAGGCAAGTTCATCGTCACTCTGCGTCCCTTACTGTTGATAAAGTTGGTCCAGGAGATGGCTCAGGTATCACCCACAATGTCCACGTGGAAATCTTTCTTGTAAATCAACAAGCTCAGATATACGGTATGGATTTCATGGTGGGCTGGTGTTTAATTCAGCATTACTCACAATAGCAACTCGAGTTTCCATCCATGGATACGTGGATAAAGAAAATGTGGTCGATAATGCAATGGAATATTACTCAGCCCTGAAAAAGGACTGAAGTGTTCACACACAGTACAACATGGATGACCCTCAAGGACACGATCCTGACTGAGTGAATCCACATACAAAAAGACAAATACTGTATGTGTGTCTATCACGTGGAGTCAAGCTCCTTTCCTGTGTCTTTGAGAGGCGGACCTGAGACACTGACTCTGTCCACACAGCTGGGTCACAGCAGGCGCTCAAGTGAAAACGTGACCCTATTCCTACCAGAATTGGCCAGGCTCACCCAGTGTTTTGAATTTGTTCAAACCAAGAAAAGATGACCTATCTCTGTGTCTTTGGCAGAAGCGTTGAGTCTTTGCCTTAGGTTAGACAGGGAGAAAGATTGTGTGTGTGTGTGTGCGCGTGTGCGTGTGCATGTGCGTGTCTCTGTGTGTGTGCATGTGTCTGTGTGTGTGCATGTGCATGTGTCTATGTGTGTGCATTTGTGTCTGTGTGCGTGCGTGTGCATGTCTATGTGTGTGCGTTTGTGCCTGTGTGCGTGTGTGTGCATGTGTCTATGTGTGTGCATGTGTCTATGTGTGTGCATGTGTGTCTGTGTGTGTGCATGTGTCTGTGTGTGCGTGTGTGTGTGCGTGTCTGTGTGTGCATGTGTGTCTGTGTGTGCGTCTGTGTGCATGTCTGTGTGTGCGTGTGTGTGCATGCATTTGTGTGTGCGCACATTGTGTGTGTGTGCGTCTGTGTGTTCATGTGTCTGTGTGTATGTGTGTGTCTGTGTGTGTGTGTGCGTGTGGGTCTGTGTGTGTGTGCATATGTGTGTGTGCGTGCATGTGTGTGTGCATGCATGTGTGTCCATGTCTGTGTGTGCGCATGTGTCTGTGTGTGCATCTGTGTGTGTGTGTCTGTGCGCATGTGTGTCTGTGTGTGCATGTGTGCCTGTGTGTGCATGTGTGTCTGTGTGTGCCAGTGTGTGTGCGTGTGGG
>NW_022442264.1:0-4637 GCF_009761245.1 Sapajus apella
AACAGCTCTGCTCTGTGTTCGTTCACCTTAGGAAGTTGTATCTATGCTTAGATACAGTGAGTTACAAACACGTTTCTTATAAAATCTGCGTATGGATATTCTTGAGTGAATGGGAGTATAGGGTGTAATGGGAAATATCTGGGTCTAAAACAAAAACGGAGCTATGTAGCTAATGGTTGTCAAGGTGTATGTTCAACTTACAGAGTTAAACAGATGTATGAATGTAGCAGTTCAGAAACACTTTCTTTGGAGAATCTGGAAAGAGATAATTCCAGCCATATACAGGCTCATTAGATTTAGCGGTAAGATCTCGTCAAAACCACAGGAGAAACGTCTCTTTCACACTGCTCTGCTGTGTTTGGTTGACATTAGGAAGTTGCATCTATGTTTATAATCAGCGAGTTAGAAACAGGTTTCTTCTAAAAGCTGCGTTTGGATAATCCTGGGTAATTGGGTGTATAGGGTGTAATATGAAATATCTGGATCTAAAACAAAAACGGAGCTCTGCAGAAGAATGATTGTCAAGGTGTGTATTCAACTTACAGAGTCAGACAGATGTGTGCATGTAGCAGTTCAGAAAACCTATCCTTGGAGAATCTGGAAAGGGATATTTCCTGTCATATACAGGCTCCTAAGAATTAGCTTTAAGATCGCGTCTAAACCACAGGAGAAACGTATGTTTCAATCTGCTCTGCTCTGTGTTCGTTCACCTTAGGAAGTTGCATCTATCTTTAGATTCAGCGAGTTAGAAGTACGTTTCTTCTACAATCTGCGTTTGGATATTCCTGAGTGAATGGGAGTATAGTGTGTAATGAGAAATATCTGGCTCTAAAAGAAAAACGGAGCTATGTAGCTGAATGATTGTCAAGGTGTATATTCAAAATATCGAGCTAAACAGATGTGTGAATGTAGCAGTTCAGAAACCCTTTCTTTGTACAATCTGGAAAGAGATATTTACAGCCATGATCAGGTTCATAAGAATTAGCGGTAAGATCGCGTCTAAACCACAGGAGAAACGTCTCTTTCAAACTGCTCTGCTGTGTGTTCGTTGAACTTAGGAAGTTGCATCTATGTTTCGGTTCAGCGAGTTAGAAACTCATTTCTTCTAAAAGCTGCGTGTCGATATTCTTGAGTGAATGGGAGTATACAGTTTAATGAGAAATATCTGGCTCTAAAACAACAACGGAGCTATGTAGCAGAATGATTCTCAAGGTGTATATTAAATTTATAGCGTTATACAATTGTGTGAATGTAGCAGTTGAATAACCCTTTCTTTGGAGAATCTGGAAAGAGATATTTCCAGCAATATACAGACTCTTAAGAATTAGCTATGAGATCGCGTCTAAATCACATTAGAAACGTCTCTTTCAAACTGCTCTTCTGTGTGTTCGTTCACCTTCGGAAGTTGCATCTATGTTTGGATTCAGCGAGTTAGAAACACGTTTCTCCAAATAGCGGCGTTTGCATATTCCTGAATGAATGGGACTATAGAGTGTAATGAGAAATATCGGGCTCTAAAACAAAAACGGAGCTATGAAGCAGAATGATTTTCAAGATTTATATTCAACTTAGAGAGGTAAACAGATATGTGAATGTAGCAGTTCAGAAAGCCTTTCTTTGGAGAATCTGGAAAGAGATATTTACAGCCATATACAGGCTGCTAAAAATTAGCGGTAAGATCGCGTCTAAACCACAGGAGAATCGTCTCACAAACTGCTCTATTATGTGTTCGTTCGCCTTCGGAAGTTGCATCTGTGTTTAGATTCAGAGAGTTAGAAACACGTTTGTTCTAAAAGCAGCGTTTGGATATTCCTGAGTGAATGGGAATAATGGGTGTAATGAGAAATATCTGGCTCTAAAAAAAAAGCAGATCTATGTAGCAGAAAGATTGTCAAGGTGTATATTCAACTTAGAGAGATAAACAGATATGTGAATGTAGCAGTTCAGAAAACCTTTCTTTGGAGAATCTGGAAAGAGATATTTCCAGCGATATACTGGCTCAATAGAATTAGCGGTAAGATCACGTGTAAACCACAGGAGAAACGTCTCTTTCAAACTGCTCTGCTGTGTTTGGTTCACATTAGGAAGTTGCATCTATGTTTAGATTCAGCGAGTTAGAAACAGGTTACTTCTAAAATCTGAGTTTGGATATTCCTGAGTGAAAGGGAATATAGGGTGTAATGAGACATATCGGGCTCTAAAACAAAAACGGAGCTATGTAGCAGAATGATTGTCAAGGTGTATGTTCAACTTACAGAGTTAAACAGATGTGTGAATGTAGCCGTTCAGAAACACTTTCTTTGGAGAATCTGGAAATAGATCATTCCAGCCATATACAGGCTCATAAGATTTAGTGGTAACAACGGGTGTAAACCACAGGGGAAACGTCTCTTTCAAACTGCTCTACTGTGTTTGGTTCACATTAGGAAGTTGCATCTATGTTTAGATTCAGCGAGTTAGAAACAGGTTTCTTCTAAGCTGCGTTTAGATATTCCTGGGTTATTGGGAGTATAGGGTGTAATGAGAAATATCTGGCTCTAAAACAAAAACGGAGGTAGGAAGAAGAATGATTGTCAAGGTGTGTATTCAACTTACGGAGTTAGACAGATGTGTGAATGTAGCAGTTCAGAAACCCTTTCCTTGTAGAATCTGGAAAGAGATATTTCCAGCCATATACAGGCTCATAAGAATTAGCTTTAAGATCACCTCTAAACCACATGAGAAACGTCTCTTCAAAATTGCTCTGCTCTTTGTTCGTTCACCTTAGGAAGTTGCATCTATGTTTAGATTCAGCGAGTTAGAGACACGATTCTTCTAAAATCTGCGTATGGATATTCCTGAGTGAAAGGGAATATAGGGTGTAATGAGACATATCTGTCTCTAAAACAAAAGCGGAACTACGGAGCAGAATGATTGTCAAGGTGTATATTAAACTTACAGAGTAAAACAATTGTGTGAATGTAGCACTTGAATAACCCTTTCTTTGGAGAATCTGGAAAGAGATATTTCCAGCAATATACAGAATCTTAAGAATTAGCTATAAGATCGCATCTAAATCACATTAGAAACGTCTCTTTCAAACTGCTCTGCTGTGTGTTCGTTCAGCTTAGGAAGTTGCATCTATATTTAGATTCTGCTAGTTAGAAACACTTTTCTCCAAAAATCCGCTTTTGGATATTCCTGAGTGAATGTGAGCATAGGGTGTAATTAGAAATATCGGGCTCTAAAACAGCAACGGAGCTATGTAGCAGAATGATAGTCAAGTGTATATTAAACTTACAGAGTTAAACAATTGTGTGAATGTAGCAGTTCCCTAACCTTTTCTTTGGAGAATCTGGAAAGAGATATAACCAGCCATATACAGGCTCCTAAGACTTAGCTATAAGATCGCATCTAAATCACAGGAGAAACGTCTCTTTCAAATTGCTCCACTGTGTGTTAGTTCACCTTCGGAAGTTGCATCTATCTTAAGATTCAGCGAGTTAGAAACACGTTTATCCAAATAGTGGCGTTTGGATATTATTGAGTAAATGGGAGTATAGTGTGTAATGAGAAATATCGGGCTCTAAAACAAAAACGGAGCTATTTAGGAGAATGATTGTCAGGGTGTATATTCAACATATAGAGTTAAACAGATGTGTGAATATAGCAGTTCAGAAACCCTTTCTTTGCAGAATCTGGAAAGAAATATTTACAGCCATGATCAGGCTCATAATAATTAGCGGTAAGATCGCGTCTAAACCACAGGAGAATGTCTCTTTCAAACTGCTCTGCTGTGTGTTCGTTGACCTTAGGAAGTTGCATCTATGTTTCAATTCAGTGAGTTAGAAAATCGTTTCTTCTAAAAGCTGCGTGTCGATATTCTTGAGTGAATGGGAGTTTACAGTTTAATGAGAAATATCTGGCTCTAAAACAACAGCGGAGCTATGTAGCAGAATGATTGTCAAGCTGTATATTAAACTTACAGAGTTAAACAATTGTGTGATTGCAACAGTTGAATAACCCTTTCTTTGGAGAATCTGGAAAGAGATATTTCCAGCTATATATAGGATCCTAAGAATTAGCGGTAAGATCTCGTCTAAACCACAGGAGAATCGTCTCTTTCAAACTGCTCTGTTATGTGTTCGTTCACCTTCCGAAGTTGCATCTATGTATCGATTCAGCGAATTAGAAACACGTTTCTTCTAAAAGCTGCGTTCTTATATTCCTGAGTGAATGGGAATAATGTGTGTAATGAGAAATATCTGCCTCTAAAACAAAAGCAGAGCTATGTAGCAGAATGATTGTCAAGGTGTATATTAAACTTACAGAGTTAAACAATTGTGTGATTGTAGCAGTTTACTTACCCTTTCTTTGGAGAATCTGGAAATAGATATTTCCAGCCTTATACAGACTCTTAAGAATTAGCTATAAGATCGCGTCTAAATGACATTAGACACGTCTCTTTCAAATTGCTCTGCTGTGTGTTCGTTCACCTTCGGAGGTTGCATCGATGTTAAGATTCAGCTAGTTAGAAACACGTTTCTCCAAAAAGCGGCGTTTGGATATTCCTGAGTGAAGGGCAGTATAGGGTGTAAGGACAAATATCGGGCTCTAAAACAAAAACGGAGCTATGTAGCAGAATGATTGTCAAGGTG
>NW_022442265.1:0-4636 GCF_009761245.1 Sapajus apella
TGAGGCAGGAGAAACACTTGAACCTGTGAGGTGGAGGTTGTAGTGAGCCGAGGTCGTGCCATTGCACTCCAGCCTGGATAACAAGAGCGAAACTCTGTCTCAAAAAAAAAAAAAAAAAAAAAAAAAAAAGAATGGGAAGGAACATAGTTGAGAAACAAAAGAGAGCTCATTCATCCCCTGAAATAGTTCCCCCATTTTCAGAGTTTATGTCTTGTATGCCCCAGCCCCTTCCACCCTGGCTCCTCACAGCACCTCCCAGGCCCAAGTGCTTCAGCCCTGAGCGCCTGAGGCAGGCAGGGAAGGAGGAGAATGAGAGTCAGAGGGAGACCTAAAGACCCAGATATGGCCAGGTGTGGCTCAAGCCTGTAATCCTAGTACTTTGGGAGGCCGAGGCAGGCAGATCACGAGGTCAAGAGATCGAGACCATCCTGGCCAACATGGTGAAACCCCATTTCTACTAAAAATACAAAAAAAATTAGCTGGGCATGGTGGAGTGCACCTTTAGTCCCAGCTACTTGGGAGGCTGAGGCAGGAGAATTGCTTGAACCCGGGAGGCAGAGGTTGCAGTGAGCCAAGATCACACCACTGCACTCCAGCCTGGCACCTGGCAACAGAGCAAGACTGTCTCAAAAAAAAAAAAAAGGGACCCAGAGGGTAAGACAGAGAGAGAGAATGAAAGCCCGGCCCCAGGTGTCAGAGGACTCCAGCCACCACTGCCACCCACCTCTTGTAAGCCCCTGTGTGTCAGTTTCCCTGAGATTCAGTTTCTTGCCTATAACAGGAAGAACAACCACACCAAAACCATGCTTTTCAAAGTAAGCTACACACAGCAGTGGGGCTCTGTAGCTGAGTGCTTTAGGAGTAAAAGGGCACCTCTTGGCTGGGTGCAGTGGCTAACACCTGTAATCCTAGCACATTAGGAGGTCAAGGCCTGGCAAACACAGTGAAATCCTATCTCTACTAAAAATGCAAACATGAGGCCCAGTGTGGTGGCTCACGCCTGTAATCTCAGCACTTTGGGAGCCCAAGGCAGGTGGGTCACCTGAGGTCAGGAGTTCAAGACCAGCCTGACCAACATGGAGAAACCCTGTCTCCACTAAAAATACACACACAAAAAAAATGAGCTGGGTGTGGTTGCACATGCCTATAATCCCAGCTACCTGGGATGCTGAAGCAGGAGAATTGCTTGAACCCGGGAGGTGGAGGTTGCAGTGAGCTGAGATGGCGCCATTGCACTCCAGCCTGGATAGCAAGAACAAAACTCTGTCTCAAAAAAAGAAATGCAAAAATGAGTCAGGCATTGTAGTGGGCACTTGTAATTCCAGCTACTCAAGAGGCTGAGGCAGGAGAATCACTTGAACCTGGGAGGTGGAGGCTGCAGTGAGCGGAGATCACGCCACTGCGCTCCAGCGTGGGCAACAGAGTGAGGCTCCGTCGACCCTCCCACCTTGCCCCCTGAGTTCTGAGATTACAGGCATGAGCCACTGTCCTGACCTAATCTAGATTTTTTTTTTTTGATGGAGTCTCTGTGGCCCAGCTAGAGTGCAGTGGTGCAATCTCGGCTCACTGCAACCTCCACCTCCTGAATTCAAGTGATTCTGCCTCAGCCTGCCAAGTAGCTGGTATTATAGTTGCTGACCACCATGCCTGGCTAATTTTTGTATTTTCAGTAGAGACGGGGTTTTGCCATGCTGGCGAGGCTGATCTTGAACTCCTGACCTGATGTGATCCACATGCCTCAGCCTCCCAAAGTGCTGGGATTACAGGTGTGAGCCACTGTGCCTGGCCAGTGCCACCTCTCTGGGTCTAGATTAATGAGATTAATTTGCTTTCACCTAAGAAATCTGTCCTGTCTGTGCTTTGATTTGGTGGGGGGGAGGGTGTGGGACAATGACACCTATGAATGTGCAGCTTCACAAACAGGTGTGGCTGGGCACGGTGGTTCACACCTATAATCCCAACACTTTGGAAGGCTGAGGCAAGTGGAGTTGGAGACCAGCCTGATAAACACAGTGAAATGCTGTCTCTACAGAAAATACAAAAATTAGGAGGCTGAGGCAGGAGAATCACTTGAACCTGGGAGGCGGAGGTTGTGGTGAGCTGAAATCACAGCACTGCACTCCAGCCTGGGTGACAGAGTGAGACTTAGTCTAAAAACAAAACATATAAGTGAGGAAGAAAATGGAATAGAAAAGAGGGCAGGGACAAATATCACTACCTTGAGTATCTGCAAAGAGCTGGCTCCATCCTGGACTCTGTTTCCAGATATTATCCCCCACCCTCCAACCTGCATGCTACAGGAGGCAGTGAGAGTTTTCAGAGCCAAACCTTGGTGAGCAGTGTGGGGTAGAAAAAAGGGCACAGGCAGGGCCATGGGGAATGAACCCATTACTGTCATCAGAACTCCCTGAATGTCATCCTTATTCTGGAACTTTCCGTGTTAGCCAACTGGCTGCTCTCCCTTCTCCAGTGACTGCCATCCTCTGCAGGGCCCTGAAGAGGATCAGCGCTGAGCTCTGAGCAGCCCTGCTGGGTCAGCAGGCTGAGCCTGTCCCTGGGATTTTAGGGGTACCACAGGCATATCGCTTTCGCATCCCGGGGAGCTGCCGCTCCACCCAGACAGGCAGGCCCGCATGCACCCTTAACAGGCAGCCCTTGTGTTCACAGCATGGGTTACCAGGTTGAACCCTGCCACCACCATTGGGAACTTGGTCTGGAACCCCACGGCTGTTCAGATGGATTCTGCAATGACAATCACATCTTTGGATCTGTGAGAGAGACGGAGAAGCCGGGAGACCATGTCCAGCATGGACAGAGAGCTACACACCCCAGAGCAAGCCCTCTGTGTGGGGTTGGACGGCCCTGAGTGCACAGCAGCCATTTCCCAAACCTGAGGCACCCCTGCTCTCCTGACCCCACCCCAACCAAGCCACTGTGACCCCTGAGAGATGTTTAACCCAAATCCATTCTTCAAAGACTCTGGGGGACCCAGAGTCTCTGAAAAGTAGGCGGGGTCAGAGGACCCATGGGAACGATCTTCTTTGTCTGCATTTGGACGAGGCCAAGTGGCTTTCTTCTCAACTTTCCCTGCATCTCTGTGAGGGAGAGTGGATGTGGATGCCGTTCAAGGACAGCTATCTGTCCACTGGACACCTGCAAAGGGCCACAGGTCACCAATTTCCTGTTTAGTTGACTGGACTCGGTAATCATCTGGCCTCTTGCTGATTACATCAGCAGAATTCTGGGTACTGCAGAAACCCTACCGGGGCAAGGCAGGGAGCATGACAACAAAAATCCCAAAACACAGGGTCTGGTGCAAGCCCACAACAGGCTCCAGGCCTCTGCCCTGCCACTGACTCTCTGGCTCCAATCCTTGGCTCTGTGGGGACAAAGCCTTCCTGGCCTGCCCCACCCGTGGCCTCTCCCTGGAGCGTAGGTGAACCAGGGGGCACTGGTGAGTTCAGCTCAGCCCTCACACCCTCCTGCCATTAGCCCTGGCAAGAGGCAGCTGGCACCAGGGAACCGCTAAGCAGAATCTGGGCCCATCCTGCAAGCTCCCTTCTAGGGGGATGGGCACACAGGCCAGAGCTCAACTCCTTTGGGCCCCAGGCACCATGGAAGGGGAGGGGACTCAGGAGGACTGGGCACTGGAGGAGGATCCTGGCGAGTCGATGCCTTCCAGAGCCCAGGCTTGTGGGTGGGCTGAGCAGGGGTCACCATGCTGATCCCTTCACTGCCACCCTGTGCCTGACTCCAAGTGACCCCACTGGCTGCTGCCCTTGTGGTTGTGACCACGGCCAGGTCCCAGCCTTAGACTGGATGCTCTTTAAAATGAGGGGAGAGGTCCTGTCTGGTAAAGTCGGGACACTGAAGCTGCAAAGCTTTCTATGCTTCCCTGGGAAAAAAGAGTGGGTCTTTCACCCACATGCCAGGCCACGCACATGGTGCTACTGGGGTTCTCCATATGCAGACGTGAGCCGGTCCCACTCAAGACGTGTCCCTGATCAGGGACTTACACGCAATCACATGCAGAACAAATTAAAACCAAACAATGGGCCAATTATCCAAACATTCAGGCAAAACCACATAACTGAGTCACCCAGGCCAACATGGAGTCACAGCCAAGAATTATCTGGGAAATTGACACACTCTTCATTTCAGTTTGGTGGTGAAGACCTGAACTAGGAGGGGCTTCAGGACCCATTCCTGCTACTGTCCTCACACACAGAAAGCTCCTTGGCACCCGTGCTGGACGGCGTCTCCTGAACTGCCACTCCCCTCCCAGCCCAGCAGCTCTGCCTGCCTCACAGTCTCCCAACCTCAGCTTTTCAGCAATGTTCTCTCTCACCTGTGATCCGAATAAACAATTTTGATTCCAATAAACTCGGGGTGAGTTTCCACAAACTTCTCAGCCACTTCCTGGTAAGCCTTCACTGACCACTGTACGTCATGGTGCTCTCCACTGAGCTCATACACCTGGGAGGGAAGCACAGCCAGGAGCCATAATGCCAGCAGAATGAGGCACCTCTCCCAGCCACCCCTGCCCAGCCACCACCTCCCAGCCACCACCTCACTCCACCCTTTCCCAGCCACCCCTTCCCAGCCACCCCTTCCCAGTCACCCCTTCCCTGCCACC
>NW_022442266.1:0-4636 GCF_009761245.1 Sapajus apella
TGAATCTAAACATAGACGCAACTTCCTAAGGTCAACGAACTCAAAGCAGAGCAGATTGAAATACAAGTTTCCCCTGTGTTTTAAACGCAGTTTTACTGCTAATTCTCATATGTCTATTTAATGCTGGAAATATCTGTTTCCAGATTCTCCAAAGAAAATTTTCTCTAAAACAATAACTCAGCTATCTAGCAGAATGGTTGTCAAGCTGCAGAATCAAGTTACAGTGTTAAACTGACGGGTGTGTGCAGCAGTTATGAAGTATATAAGGCTGGAAATATCTGCTTCCAGATTCTCCAAAGAAAAGATTTCTGAACCTCTGCACACACACATCAGTTTAACTCTGTAAGTTGATTGTACACGTTGACAACCATTCTGCTAGATAGCTGCGTTTTTGTTTCAGAGCAAGATATTTCTCCTTATAGCCTTTAGTCTCAGTCCCTCTGGAATATCCAAACGCAGTTTTTAGAATAAACGTTTTTCTAACTCGCTGAATCTAAATATAAATGCAACTTCCTAAAGTGAATGAACAGAAAGCAGAGCAGTTTGAACTAGACTTTTCTCCTGTGTTTTAAACACAGTAATACTGTTATTTCTTTTATGCGAGTATATGACTGGAAATATCTGTTTCCATATTACTCAAAGAAAATGTTTCAGAACCTCAACACACACACACATCAGTTTAACTCTGTAAGTTGATTGTACAGCTAGACAGCCATTCTGCTTGATAGCTCCGTTTTTGTTTTAGTGCAAGATATTTCTCATTACAGCGTACGGGCTCTTTCACACTGGAATATCCAAACGCAGCTTTTATAAGAAACAAGTGACAGCATGTTTATATTTCTTGACGAATTTATTTTTTGACAGAACTTTAGTTATTTCTTTTTTAAAATTATTTATTTTTATTTTTTGAAGTGGAGTCTCTGTCGCCCAGGCTGGCCTGGAGTTCAGTGGTGCCATCTCGGCTCACTGCAACCTCCACCTCTCAGTTTAAGTAATTCTCCTGCCTCAGCCTCCTGAGTAGCTGAGATTACAGGCATGCGCCACGCCACTATGCTTGGCTAATTTTTTTTTTTTTTGTATTTTTAGTAGAGATGGGGTTTCGCCATGTTGGCCAGACTGGTCTCAAACTGCTGACCTTGTGATCCACACGCCTCTGCCTCCCAAAGTGCTGAGATTACAGGCATGAGCCACTGCACCTGGCTAGCTATTTCTAAAGACTAGAGTTCATGTGGGTTTTCCAGGTGCAATAAATTTTTATGGTGGTTGAAAAAAAAAAAAAAAAAAAAAAGAAACGTGTTTCTAACTCGCTGAATCTAAACATAGATGCAACTTCCTAAGTTGAATGAACACAAAGCAGAGCAGTGTGAACTAGACGTTTCTCCTGTGTTTTAAATGCAGTCTTACAGCTAGTTCTTCTATTCCTGTATATTGCTTTAAATATCTGTTTCCAGGTTCTCCAAAGAAAGGATTTCTGATCTACTGCTCACACACATCAGTTTAACGCTATAAGTTGATTGTACAGCTTGACAACAATTCAGCTTGATAGCTGCCTTTTTGATTTAGAGCAAGGTATTTCTCATTACAGCTTAAAATCTCATTCACTCTGTAATATCCAAACGTAGCTTTCAGAAGAAACTTGTTTATAACTCACTGAATCTAAACATAGATGCAACTTCATAAGGTGAACGAACACAAAGCAGAGCAGTTTGAACTATATGTTTCTCCTGTGTTTTAAACGCAGTCTTTTCGTTACTTCTCATATGCCTGTATATTGCTGGAAATATCTGTTTCCTGATTCTCGAAGCAAAGGATTTCTGAACTGCTGCACACACACATCCGTTTAACTCTGTAAGATGATTGCACAGCTTGACAACCATACTGCTAGATAGCTGCGTTTTTGTTTTAGAGAAACATATTTCTCATTGCACCCCACAGTCTGATTCACTCTGGAATATCCAAATGCAGCTTTTAGAAGAAACGTGTTTCTAACTTGGTGAAGCTAAACACAGATGCAACTTCCTAAGATCAATGAACACAAAGCAGAGCAGTTTGAAATATACGTTCCTCCTGTGTTTTAATCGCAGTCTTACTGCTAGTTCTTACATGCCTGTATAAGGTTGGAAATATCTGTTTCCAGATTCTCCAAAGAAAAGATTTGTGAACTATTGCACACACACATCAGTTTAACTCTGTAAGTTGAATGTACAGCTTGACAACCATTCTGCTAGATAGCTGCGTTTTTGTTTTAGAGCAAGATATTTCTCATTACAGCCTATAGTCTCATTCAGTCTGGAATATCAAAACGCAGCTTTTTGAAGAAACGTGTTTCTAACTGTCTGAATCTAAACATAGATGCACCTTCCTAAGGTGAAGGAGCGCAAAGCAGAGCAGTTTGAACAACACGTTTCTCCTGTGTTTTAAACGCACTCTTACTGCTAGTTCTCATATGCCTGTACATGGCTGGAAATATCTGTTTCCACATTCTCCAAATAAAAGATTTCTGAACGTCTGCACACACACATCAGTTTACCTCTGTAGGTTGATTGTATAGCTTGACAACTATTCTGCTAGATAAATGGGTTTTTGTTTTAGAGCAAGATATTTCTCATGACAGCCTACGGGCTCTTTCACACTGCAATATCCAAACGTAGCTTTTAGAAGAAACGTGTTTCTAACACGCTGAATCTAAACATAGATGCAACTTTGTAAGGTGAACGAACACAAAGCTGAGCGGTTTGAACTAGACGTTTCTCCTGTGTTTTAAACGCAGTCTTACTGCTTCGTCTTATATTCTTGTATATCTGGAAATATCTGTTTCCAGATTCTACAAAGAAAGGACTTCTGATCTGCTGCACACACACATCCGTTTAACTTTGTAAGTTGATTCTACTGCTTAACAATCATTCTGCTAGATAGCTGCGTTTTTGTTTAAGAGCAAGATATTTCTCATTGCAGCCTTTAGTCTCATTCACTCTGGAATATCCAAACGCAGCTTTTTGAAGAAACGTGTTTCTACCTCGCTTATTCTAAACATAGATGCAACTTCCTAAGGTGAACGAACACAAAGCAGAGCAGTTTGAAATATACGTTTCTCCTGTGTTTTAAATGCAGTCTTACTGCTAGTTCCTATATGCCTGTATAAGGATGGAAATGTCTGTTCCCAGACTCTCTAAAGAAAAGATTTTTGAACTGCTGCACACAAACATCAGTTTAACTCTGTAAGTTGATTGTGCAGCTTGACAACCATTCTGCTAGATAGCTGCGTTTTTATTTTAGATAAAGATATATCTCTTTACACACTACAGTCTCATTCATTCTGTAATATCCAGACGTAGCTTTTAGAAGAAACGTGTTTCTAACTCGCTGAATCTAAACATAGATGCAACTTCCTACGGTGAGCGAACACAAAGCAGAGCAGTTTGAACTAGACGTTTCTCCTGTGTTTTCAAAAAGTCTTACTGCTAGTTATTATATGCCTGTATATGCCTGGAAATATCTTTTTCGAGATTCTCCAAAGAAAGGATATCTGAACTGCTGCACACACCCATCAGTTTAAGTCTGTAAGTTGATTGTACAGCTTTACAACCATTCTGCTTGATAGCTGCGTTTTTGTTTAGAAAAACGTATTTCTCATTACAGTCTGCAGTCTCATTCATTCTGGAATTTCCAAACGAAGCTTTTAGAAGAAACGTGTTTCCAACAGACTGAATCTAAACATAGATGAAACTACCTAAGGTGAAAGAAAGCAAAGCAGAGCAGTTTGAACAACACGTTTCTCCTATGTTTTAAACGCAGTCTTACTGCTAGTTCTCTTATGCCTGCATATGGCTGGAAATATCTTCTTCCAGATTCTCCAAAGAAAAGATTTCTGAACCTCTGCACAAACACATCAGTTCAACTCTGTAAGTTGATTGTATAGCTTGACAAGCATTCTGCTATACAGCTTCGTTTTTTTTTGGAGCAAGATATTTCTCATTACACTCTACAGTCTCATTCACTCTGAAATATCCAAACGCAGCTTTTGGAAGAAACGTGTTACTAACTCGCTGAATCTAAACATAGATGAAACTTCCTAAGGTGAACGAACACAAAGCAGAGCAGTTTCAACTAGACTTTTCTCCTGTGTTTTAAACGCAGTCTTACTGCTAGTTCTTAAATGCCTGTATAAGGCTGGAAATATCTGTTTCCTGATTCTCCAAAGAAAAGATTTCTGAACCTTTGCACACACACATCAGTTTGACTCTGTTAGTTGATTGTACAACTTGTCAACCATTTTGCTATATAGCTTCGTTTTTGTTTTATATCAAGATGTTTCTCATTATACTCTACAGTCTCATTCACTCTGGAATATCCAAAGGCAGCTTTTAGAAGATACTTGTTTATAACTCGCTGAATCTAAACATAGATGTAACTTCCTAAGGTGAACGAACAAAAAGCTGAGCAGTTTGAAATAGACGTTTCTCCTGTGTTTTAAAGGCAGTCTTATTGCTAGTTCTTCTATTCCTGTACATTGCTTTAAATATCTGTTTGCAGGTTCTCCAAAGAAAGGATTTCTGACCTACTGCACACACACATCACTTTATGTCTGTAAGTAGATTGTACAGCTTCACAAGCTTTCTGCTAGATAGCTGCGTTT
>NW_022442267.1:0-4636 GCF_009761245.1 Sapajus apella
GTTCACTATCCCTTTCTTTGCAGAATCTGGAAAGAGATATTTCCAGCTATATAAAGACTCTTTAGAATTAGCTTTAAGATCGCATCTAAATCACACGAGAAACGTCTCTTTCAAAATGCTCCACTGTGTGTTCGTTCATCTTAGGAAGTTGTATCTATGTTTAGATTCAACGAGTTAGAAACACGTTTCTTCTAAAATCTGCGTTTGGATATTCCTGAGTGAGTGGGAGCATAGGGTTTAATGAGAAATATCGGGCTCTAAAACAAAAACGGAGCTATGTAGCTGAATGATTGTCAAGGTGTATATTCAACATATAGAGTTAAACAGATATGTGAATGTAGCAGTTCAGAAACCTTTTCATTGGAGAATCTGGAAAGAGATATTTCCAGCCATATTCAGGCTCATAAGAATTAGCTTTAAGATCGCGTCTAAACCACAGGAGAAACGTCTCTTTCAAACTGCTCTGCTCTGTTTTCGTTCACCTTAGGAAGGTGCAACTATGTTTCAATTCAGCGAGTTAGAAACACGGTTCTTCTAAAAGCTGTGTGTCGATATTCTTGAGTGAATGGGAGTATGCAGTGTAATAAGAAATACCTGGCTCTAAAACAAAAATGGAGCTATGTAACAGAATGATTGTCAAGGCGTATATTAAACTTACAGAGTTAAACAATTGTGTGAATGTAGCAGTTGAATAAACCTTTCTTTGCAGAATCTGGAAAGAGATATTTCCAGCAATATACAGACTCTTAAGAATTAGCTATAGATCGCATCTAAATCATACGAGAAACTTCTCTTTCAAACTGCTCTGCTGTGTTTGTTTCACATTAGGTAGTTGCATTTATGGGTCTATTCAGCGAGTTAGAAACAGGTTTCTTCTAAAAGCTGCGTTTGGATATTCCTGGGTTTTTGGGAGTATAGGGTGTAATGAGAAATATCTGGCTCTAAAACAAAAAAGGAGCTATGTAGAAGAATGATTGTCAAGGTGTGTATTCGACTTACAGAGTTAGCCAGATGTGTGAATGGACTGTTCAGAAACCCTTTCCTCATACAATCTGGAAAGAGATATTTCCAGCCATATACTGGTTCATATGAATTAGCTTTAAGATCGAGTCTAAACCACAGGAGAAACGTCTCTTTGAAACTCTTCTGCTTTGTGTTCGTTCACCTTCGGAAGTTGCATCTATGTTTAGATTCAGCGAGTTAGAAACACGTTTCTTCAAAATGCGGCGTTTGGATATTCCTGAGTGAATGAGAGTATAGGTGGTAATGAGAAATATCGGGCTCTAAAACAACAACGGAGCTATGTAGCAGAATGATTATCAAGGTGTATATTAAACTTACAGTGTTAAACAATTGTGTGAATGTAGCAGTTCACTAACCCTTTCTTTAGAGAATCTGGAAAGAGATATTTCCAGCCATGTACAGGCTCCTAAGAATTAGCTATACGATCGCATGTAAATCACAGGAGAACCGTCTCTTTCAAACTGCTCCGCTGTGTATTCGTTCACCATAGGAAGTTGCATCTATGTTTGGATTCAGCGACTTAGAAACACGTTTCTTATAAATCTGCGTTTGGATATTCCTGAGTGAATGGGAGTATAGGGTGTAATGAGAAATATCTGGCTCTAAAACAAAAACGGAGCTATGTAGCTGAATGAATGTCAAGGGGTATATTCAAAATATAGAGTTAAACAGATGTGTGAATGTAGCAGTTCAGAAACCCTTTCTTTGTAGAATCTGGAAAGAGATATTTCCAGCCATAAACAGGCTCATAAGAATTAGTGGTAAGATCACGTCTAAACAACAGGAGAAACGTCTATTTCAAACTGCTCTGCTGTGTGTTCGTTGACCTTAGGAAGTTGCATCTATGTTTCGATTCAGTGCAATAGAAACACGTTTCTGCTAAAAGCTGCGTGTCGATTCTCTTGAATGAATGGGAGTATATAGTGTAATGAGAAATATCTGACTCTAAAAGAAAAACGGAACCATGTAGCAGAATGATGGTCAAGGTGTATATGAAACTTACACAGTTAAAAATTTGTGTGAATGTAACAGTTGAATAACCCTTTCTTTGGAGAATCTGGAAAGAGATATTTCCAGCAATATACAGAATCTTAATAATTAGCTATAAGATCGCGTCTAAATCACATTAGAATCGTCCCTTTCAAACTGATCTCTTATGTTTTCGTTCACCTTCGGAAGTTGCATCTATGTTTAGATACTGCAAGTTAGACACACGTTTCTCCAAAAAGCGGCGGTTGGATATTCCTGAGTGAATGGGAGTATAGGGTGTAATGAGAAATATGTGGCTCTAAAACAAAAACGGAGCTATGTAGCAGAATTATTGTCTAGGTGTATGCTCAACATACAGAGTTAAACATATGTGTGTATGTAGCAGTTCCGAAACAATTTCTTTGGAGAATCTGGAAAGAGATAATTCCAACCGTATACAGGCTCCTAAGAATTAGCTATAAGATCGCATCTAAATCACATTAGAAACGTCTCTTTCAAACTGCAGCGCTGTGTGTTCGTTCACCTTAGGAAGTTGCATCTATGTTTAGATTCAGCGAGTTAGAGACACGTTTCTCCAATAAGCGGCGTATGGATATTCCTGAGTGAATGGGAGTATAGGGTGTAATGAGAAATATCGGGCTCTAAAACAACAACGGAGCTACGTAGCAGAATGTTTGTCAAGGTGTATATTCAACTTAGAGAGTTAAACAGATATGTGTATGTAGCAGTTCAGAAAACCTTTCTTTGGAGAATCTGGAAAGAGATATTCCAGCCATATACAGGCTCCTAAGAATTAGCGGTAAGATCGCATCTAAACCACAGGAGAATCATCTCTTTCAAACTGCTCTCTTATCAGTTCGTTCACCTTCGGATGTTGCATGTATGTTTAGATTCAGCGAGTTAGAAACACGTTTCTTCTAAAAGCTGCGTTTGGATATTCCTGAGTTAATGGGAATAATGGGTTAAAATAGAAATATCTGGCTCTAAAACAAAAGCGGAGCTATGTAGCGGAATGATTGTCAAGGTGTATATTAAACTTACAGAGGTAAACAATTGTGTGAATGTAGCAGTTCACTAACCCTTTCTTTGGAGAATCTGGAAAGAGATATTTCCAGCCATATATAGAGTCTTAAGAATTAGCTTTAAGATCGCATATAAGTCATATGAGAAACGTCTCTTTCAAAATACTCAACTGTCTGTTCGTTCACCTTAGGACGTTGCATCTATGTTTAGATTCTGCGAGTCAGACACACGTTTCTCCAGAAAGAGACGTTTGGACATTCCTGAGTGAATGGGAGTATAGGGTGTAAAGAGAAATATCTGGCTCTAAAACAAAAACGGAGCTATGTAGCAGAATTATTGTCAAGGTGTATGTTCAACATACAGACTTAAACAGATTTGTGAATGTAGCAGTTCCAAAACACTTTCTTTGGAGAATCAAGAAAGAGATAATTCCAGCCATATACAGGCTCATATGATTTAGCGGTTAGACCGCGTCTAACCGCAGGAGAAACGTCTCTTTCAAACTGTTCTGCTGTCTTTGGTTCACATTAGAAAGTTGCATCTATGTTTAGATTCAGCGAGTTTGAAACAGGTATCTTCTAAAAGCTGCGTTTGGATATTCCTGGGTTATTGGGAGTATAGGGTGTAATGAGAAATATCTGGCTCTAAAACAAAAGCGGAGCTATGGAAAAGAATGATTGTCAACGTGTATATTAAACTTCGAGAGTTAAACAATTGTGTGAATGTGGCTGTGAATAACCCGCTCTTTGGAGAATCTAGAAAGAGATACTTCCAGCCATAAACAGGCTGATAAGAATTAGCGGTAAGACCGAGTCTAAACCACAGGAGAAACGTCTCTTTCAAACTGCTCTGCTCTCTGTTCGTTCACCTTAGGACGTTGCATCTATGTTTCGATTCAGCGAATTAGAAACAGGTTTCTTCTAAAAGCTGCGTTTGGATATTCCTGGGTTATTGGGAGTATAGGGTGTAAGGAGAAATATCTGGCTCTAAAACAAAAACTGAACTATGTAGAAGAATGATTGTCAAGGTGTGTTTTCAACTTTCTGAGTTAGACAGATGTGTGAATGTAGCAGTTCAGAAACCCTTTCCTTGGAGAATCTGGAAAGAGATATTTCCAGCCATATACTGACTCATAAGAATTAGCTTTAAGATCGCGTCTAAACCACAGGAGAAACGTCTCTTTCAAACTGCTCTGCTTTGTGTTCGTTCACCTTAGGACGTTGCATCTATATTTCGATTCAGCGAGTTAGAAACACATTTCATCTAAAAGCTGCGTGTCAATATTCTTGAGTGAATGGGAGTATACAGTGTAATGAGAAATTCTGGCTCTAAAGCAAAAACGGCGCTATGTAGCAGAATGATTGTCAAGGTGTATATTAAACTTACAGAGTTAAACAATTGTGAGAACGTAGCAGTTCAGAAACCCTTTCTTTGGAGAATGTGGAAAGTGATATTTCCAGCCATGTTCAGCCTCCTAAGAATTAGCTTTAAGAGCGCATCTAAATCACAGGAGAAACGTCTCTGTCAAACTGCTCCGCTGTCTGTTCGTTCAGCCTCGGAAGTTGCATCTATGTTTAGAATCAGTGAGATAGAAACACGT
>NW_022442268.1:0-4636 GCF_009761245.1 Sapajus apella
TTCTTCTGGGTGTTTGACTATTTTAAATGTCTCATGTAAGTGGAATCGCCTAGTGTTTGTCCTTCTGTGACTGTCTTATTTCACTTAGCTTAATGTCCTCTACATTAATTCATGTTACTACAAATGGAAGGATTTCCTTCCTTTTTTAGGGCGGAATAATATTCCATGGTATGTATATGCCCCCACTTTCTTTATCCATTCATGTCTTGACAGACATTTAGTTTGTTTCCTTATCTTGGTTATTGTGACTAATGCTACAGTGAACATGGGAATGCAGATAGTGCTTCAGGATCCTGATTTCAATTCTCTTGGATATTTGCACCCAGAAGTAGGATTGCTAGATCACGAGGTTGTTCTATTTTTAATTTTTGGAGGAGCCCCTATACTGTTTTCCATCGTGGCTGCATCATTCTCTGCATTCCGACAACACAGCAAAAATGGTTTCAATTTCTCAATGTTCTCGCCAACGCCTGTGATACGGTTTGGCTCTGTGTCCTCATCCAACTCTCATCTTGTAGCTCCCATAATTCCCATGTATGGAGGGAGGGACCCAGTGGGAGATAATTGAATCATGGGGGTGGGTTTTTCCCACACTGTTGTCATGGCAGTGAATAAGTGTCATGAAACCTGATGGTTTTTAAAAAGGGAGTTTCCCTGCACAAGCTCTCTCTTCTCTTGTCTGCTGCGATGTGAGATGTGTCTTTCACTTTCTGCCATGATTGTGAGGCCTCCCCAGCAATGTAGAAAACTGTGAGTCCATTAAACCTCTTTCTTTTGTAAATTGCCCAGTCTGAGGTATGTCTTTATCAGTAGTGTGAAAATGGACTAATACAACTTGTTATCATTTGGCTTTTTTCTTGGTAATAATCTTCCTAACAAGTGATATCTCATTGTGATTTTGATCTGCATTTTGCTGATGATTAATGATATTGAGCACCCTTTCATATACCCATTGGCTGTTCGTATGTCTTCTGTGGAAAAATGTCTATTTTTACAGACAGCAGGAAATACATTTATCACCAGAACCCTTCATTTTGTATTTTTCTTTAAAATTTTTATTAAAATCACATGTACTTAAGGTGTGTGATGTGATGGTTTGATATACATATACACAGTAAATCGAATACTACAGGGAAGCTACTTAATGTATTCCTGTGCTCACACAATTACCATTTTTTGTGGTAAGAGCACTTTGAGTCTGCTCTCTTAGCAAATGTCAAGAAAGGTTATTACGATGTATGCCTGTGTTTTCTTCTAGGAGTTTTATAGTTTTATCTCTTTTGTTTAGGTCTTTGATCCATTTGGAGTTAATTTTTGTATATAGTATAGAGTAGGGGTCCAAATTAATTTTTAAAGATAGATATCCAGTTTTCCTACCACAACTTGTTTAAAAAGATTTGTTAAAGAAGTGTGCCAAGATAATTTAATGAGAAGTCTTCTCCAGTAGAGAGAAGTGAGTACTAAAAAAGAGGTTAAAAATAACCCCTTAAAATGTGAAAATTCAATTTCCACAACACATAGCTTCTTAAAAAGGCAACTTAAAAATCCCCACCAAGCAGAAGATGAATGAAAATTAAAATGAAAGAAGAATCTGAACGATATTTACTTGGGGTTTATCAAAGACCCAAAGGGGGAAAAAATTGAAAATAACAAGAAATAGGGACATCCAAAGAGCCAAAATTACACATGGAAGAGACAAAATATTAAAATTGAAACAACTAAATATTTTGCAAATGACAAATATGGTCAATATAATTAAAATTACAAGGAAATCATTAGACTAATGAAAGTGAGAATGCATAAATATGCTAATTCATTCATAAGAAATTAATAAGTTAGAGACAGTAAGATATACAAAACATGAGAACACTTGTGAAACCTGGAGGATAAACGAATAGACTTAACAGGATTTTAGCTGATAAATGTTGACAAATGGCCAAGAAGAGAAAGACGGTAGAAAAGTGAGACTCAAAGTGATAATGACACAGAATTTACTAGAAATGAAGAAAGAAATGTCTCTACATGGGAAATTAGCTGTAAGTGTTGATAATAATAAAATTAAGTCAGCTACCAAAGTAAAGCTGCAGAGCATCATGAAAAAGGGAAAACTTTAAGATGCTACCTGAAGTAATAGACAGTATCTACAGAGGGACGTCAATGGTATCTAATCAAATTTCTCATCAGCAACAAGAGTAAAATCTTCAGACTACTTTGTTAATATGTAATTCTATAACTGACTGAATTATTAAAGATGGAGGGAAATGATGATTGCTTTAGAAATCTAAAGACAGTAACGGTATATCTGTCTATTCTCACAAATAAAAAAGAACGTTAAGTAATGGAACAGTTTCCAACTGAGAATAGTAGCTTCAAATGCCTGAAATTCAAATTAATGAATTTTACATTTTAGGTTGTAACTCCTATTTGAGTTTTATCAAACAATATGCTTATTTTGTAGGATGCATTCTGATGTTTTGAAGTGAACATATCATAGAGATTTTTTAAAAAACAAACATTGCTTAATATAAATTCAAATGTTGTTCCTGCATTCAGTGACCAATTAAGAAATGTGATTAGGCTGAGAGCAGTGGCTCATGCCTATAATTCCGGCACTCTGGGGAGCCGAGGTGGACAGATCAACTTGAGGCCAGGATTTCGAGAGCCGCCTGGCCAAAATGGCAAAACGCTGTCTTTACTAAAAGTACACAAATTAGCCAGGCATGTTGGTGCATGCTTGTAATCCCAGCTACTCAGGAGGCTGAGACATGAGAATCTCATAAACCTGGGAGCCATAGGTTACAGTGAGCCAAGATTGCACCCACCACACTCGAGCCAGGGCAACAAATGGAGACTCTGTCAAAAAAAAAAAGAAAAAAAAGGTTATTTTTTAAAAGGTACTCAAACTCGTAGTAAAAACAAAATATGCACAAAACATCAACATAGGAAATTACAAAATGTTTGTGAAGGGCACATCAGATAATCTTAAAGGGGGAATTGTTACCTTCATGATACAAAAAGGAAATTTGTCCCAAATCACCTGTAAATATAATGCAATTGAAAATACCCAAATGTCTCAGTGTGGTGGCACACACCTGTAGTCCTAGCTACTTGGAAGGCTAATGTGGGAGGAGCTCTTGAGTCCTGGGTTTTGAGGCTGTAGTGAGCTATGCACCACTGCACTCCAGCCTGGGTGACAGAGTGAGACCCTGTTTCTAAAAGCAACCAGAAAAAAAAAAGTAGCCAAAATGATTTTTTAAATGAAACTTCACATGTTGATAGTAGAATTCACATAGAAGAGCAAAACGTCAATAATGGCCAAGGCAATTTTGAAGAATCATAAATTTGCAGTCTCTCCTTCAGAAATCTTTTTATTATTAAAAAGCTAAAGTAATTAACACAATATGATATTACCAATAAACAAACAGTTAAATGGGGATCAGCCCCGGACCTGCACCACCTGAAGATGTAAAGTGTAACACGGGGGTCGGGGAGGACAGTGTGGGCCTGTGAGACCTGTGGGTGTCCGCATCGCGCAGCTCCCCCCAAGCCAGTTTCATAGTGGTCTGCTCCAGTTGCTGCCTGTGGATTCGGGTTCCAGACTGAAGGCCACCTCTTCTCCATTGCCCTCCACCACCCCCAACCCTGTCCACAGCTCCCCCCGCAGCCGGTTCCTCAGTGGTCTGCTCCAGTTCCAGACTGAAGGCTACTGATTCCAAGTTCTGGGGTTACTGTGGCGACCACCACAACAGCCTTGGCGCTATGTAGGAGCCCGGAGCTACTCCTCAGCCTTACTTGGGGCTGGTCATGGAGAAGCTACCCAGGATTCTGGCGGCTCTGCTGGAAAGTATGTTTTCAAATTCTAATGGTTTTCCATGGGAATTAGTGATATGGGCAGGTGTTATTGGATTTGTTGCTATTCCCCTTTTTTTCTGGAGAAGTTGTAGATCAGTCAGGAGTCAGCGATATCTGGGAAGAGAGAAAAAGCTCTCTGCAGAGCTTTCTGAGCAAATTAAACAAAAATGTGAACTGCTTGATAAATTTAGTTTTCTACAGAAAAGCTATGAAGACTATGAAAGAGAGTCATCTTTACAGGACGTGAGCTTTGAGAAGAACGCAGCAGAAGCACAGAGTTTGGAGGAAACCTGTGAAAAGCTGAACAGATCCGTTTCTGAAATGGAGGACGAAATACCGTATCTAAAAAAAGAGTTACAAGAGGAGAAATACATACATTCTAGACAACATCGGTTGATGGAGGATATTTCAGAAATCAGACAGTCTCTGGAAGATCTGTCAAAATCCCTGAAATCACGTGTAGCTGAAGCCAAAACGCCCTTGAACATATTTCAAATGAATGGCAAACAACTGAAGATAGCTATAAAAGATGCTTTGAATGAAAATTCTGAACTTCAGGAAAGCCAGAAACATCTTTTGCAGGAAGCTGAAGCATGGAAAGAACAAGTGAGTGAACTGAATAAGCAGAAAATAATATTTGAAGACTCCAATGTACACACAGAACAAGTCCTAAATGACAAAGACGATGACATCAAGACGCTGACTAAACACTTGCTCAACATGAAAGACTGGTCTGCTATCCTTGGAGAAGACATGATGGACGATCATAACTCGAAAGTAGAAA
>NW_022442269.1:0-2313 GCF_009761245.1 Sapajus apella
CACCACACACAAACACACACACACCGCACACACACAAACACACCACACACACACACACACACGCACCACACACACCATGCACAAACACACACCACACACAAACACACAGACCACACACACCACATACACACCACACATAAACATACACCACACACACACCACACACATCACACACGAACCACACACCACACACAAACACACACACCACACACACCACACATACCACATACACACCACACATAAACATACACACACCACACACACACCACACACCCCACACACAAACCACACCCCACACACAAACACACACACCACACAAAGACACATACACCACACACACAAAGGACCAGGTTTCACACCTTTGTGATTTCCTCCCCAACCAACTAATATTCCCCCTTCCCAGCCCCTGTCCATAAAACAATTCTTTGTTTTTCTTTTCTTCCCTTTCTCTGCTTTTTTGAGATGCAGCCTTGCTCTGTCACCAGGCTGGGGTGCAGTGGGACAATCTCAGCTCACTGCACCCCCCACCTCCTGGCTTCTCCCGCCTCAGCCTCCTGAGTAGCTGGGATTACAGGCATGCGCCACCACGCCCAGCTAACTGTATTTTTAGTAGGGACGGGGTTTCGCCATGTTGGCCAGGCTGGTCTCAAACTGCTGACTTGTGATCCACTCACCTCAGCTCACCTCCCAAAGTGTTGGGATTACAGGCGTGAGCCACCGCGCCTGGCCACCAAACTGTTCTTGAAAGACCTCTGAACCTTCGAGATTGATTTGTCTGTGCAGTGGGCAAGGCAGGGGACGACATTATCTTAATTAAGCCTGCCTGTATCAAAAATGTTTATCAGCTAGGTGTGGGAGCTCATGCCTGTAATCCCAGCACTTTAGGAGTCTGAGATCAGCCTGGGTGACACAGCAAGACCTTGTCTCTACAGAAAGGAAAAGTTTGCTACCCGGGTCTCCCATGGGGGCACGACTGACTTCCCGACATTCATGTCCCCTTCTTCCTTACCAATGAAACTGGGCCAGGCGCGGTGGCTCAGGCCTGTAATTCCAGCACTTTGGGAGGCCGAGGCGGGCGGATCACCTGAGGTCAGGAGCTCAAGACCAGCCTGGCCAACATGGTGAAACCCCATCTCTACTAAAATTACAAAAATTAGTCGGGGGTGGTGGTGGGCACCTGTAATTTCAGCTACGCAGGAGGCTGAGGCGGGAGAATCGCTTGAACCTGGGAGGCGGAGGTGGTAGTGAGCCGAGATTGTGCCATTGCACTCCAGCCTAAGGGCCGAGAGTGAGACTTGGCCTCAAAACAAACCCAGAAACTCTGCTTTTGTTTGGGGCACAACAGAGTGATCAGCTGGATGAACCACGGATCATGGTACCCCGCCCTGTGCTTCCCAGCCTACCTCGCAGCCGCCCGTTCTGGACAAAGGGACCTGTGTGGATGGCGTGCGCCTCGGACACACTGCCTGCTCCTTCTGCCTGCTTTGAAGACTCCTGGTATTGAAACTGCTGCAGCCATATGTCCGTGGGGAAAGGCCAAGTGAACTGCAGAGACGCCAGCCCCGACACTGCTGGGCACCGGCCCTGCTCAGCTCCACATGTTTCATTCTGGGAGACAAAGACACCCCTTTCCCCACACAGCCGCGGTCAGGTTTGCTGTTGGTGAAAGTGCTTCCTCGCCCTCCCTCCTCTGGGTGCAGGCGATGCCCCAGGCCTGCAGTGGCCTCTGTGTTGTGGGCTTCTCCCCGGGCCTCATTCCGGCCTTTTATCTGGGTGCTTTTGGAGCCTAGAGGCCGTCCTTGCCTTTCTCTGACACCCAGCTGGCCCGGGCTTCCTTATCTGTCTTGACCTCAGTTTCCCATTTCCTTTGGTTAATGTTCTCTTGAAAAATCACTTTCCAGCCAGACGCAGAGTCCATGTCTGTTCCCCCATCATATAGCATGTAATCCCCCAGACATACACACACACACACACACACACCTGTGCAACACACCCCAGACACACACACACACACCCACCCCTGTAAAATAGACACCCAGACACACACACACACACTCCTGTACAACACACCCCAGACACACACACACACACAACCTGTACAACACCCTCCCCCCACACACACACACACTCCTGTACAACACACCCCAGACACACACACACACACACAACCTGTACAACACCCTCCCCCCCCACACACACACTCCTGTACAACACACCTCAGACACACACACACCCACCCACCCCTGTAAAATAGACACCCCAGACTCACACACACACACCCCTGTACAATAGACACCCCCCCACACACACACA